>NW_026857566.1:0-247390 GCF_026571515.1 Ruditapes philippinarum | reverse complement strand
TTTTTATATTCCGTGTTTCATTTTATTTCTTTAATAAATTTATTGTTGCATTTGCATGTCTAGCATTGAATATAATTTTGGACTGAAAGTCCTGAGATCCATACCTGAATCTTCTGAAATAGCACAATTTTATGCTTCATATAAAACTTCCCTGAGGCGGGGGACGTTGGTATCTCTGTTACAGATTCTTGTTAATTAACTTTTAAATATATGGCACGTTTTCACTTCAAATGTAAGGCTAATATGAAGTTCACCACGACATTATGAACATAAAACATGGCCATTATGGAAAAAGTAAGGCCTTAAATGTGAGAAAATTCTGGCTATAATGAGATTTGAGAATTTTGATTGGCTCTCTAGCTCGGCCATTATGAATCTGCATTTTTCCATCGAAAAAAAACCACCATTTTGGATTGCTGCAAGGTACAGTAGGTTTCCAAGACATTTTTAAAACAAAAATCTCATTTGGAATACCTCACAACATGGGAATGTCAATTTAGTAATTTTTTTTTGTTCACTAAGTACTTAACTTTTTTAGATTATGTCTAGTTAATTAATAAAATTGTCAATAATTAAGTGTGATTAAGTGCCTTTGGCCTCTGGCTAATATGACAGTCTTCAGCCGAATAACAAGGCCATTATGAAAACACTTAATCATTAACATTATAACATAAACAGAATAAAATGTTCCGGAACAAAATATTATTCTGCTATTTTAAGTAGGATTTTATCTCTTTAGCAACGATTTTGTGCATGAGCCATTTGTTTGCCAATACTACCACATTTCTGTCAAGCAATTTGGAAGTGTTCTTTTTTTTTTAATTCAAAACAATAATTTTGGCAGCAGATATAATTATATACATAGCTTTATACACTTTAAAGCTGCACGCCTCTATATGAACCAAAATATTTCATTTATAAGAGAAAAAATTATTCTAAGATTTTAGGAAAAGTATAAAGATAAAGTAATAATTACATGTTATGTGCAATTATTGCCTGATTTTGCAGTTTATATCATTTTTCAACTGTGAGTAAAGGCTATTTCTGCATATTTTAACCTCTTTTTAGCTCACCTGTCACAAAGTGACATGGTGAGCTTTTGTAATCACTTTTCATCCAGTTGTTGGTCTGTAGAATTTTTAACATCATTTCCTCATAAACCACTAAGCCAATTTCATCAAAACTTTACAGGAATGTTCCTTAGGTGGTCACCTTTGAAAATTGTTCAAAGAATTGAATTCCATGCTTTAAGGACTCTGGCTGCCATGGCAATGGAAAGACAAAAAACTTTAAAAAACATCTAGAGCTTAGATATTTAGTATGAAACATCTTCTAGTGGGTCTCTACTGAGTTTGTTCAAATAAAAGCCCTGGGGTTAAAATTGGCCACACCCCAGGGGGTCATTGATTTTCCTTATATGTATATAGTAAAACAAAACAAAATCTCTTAAAAAAGCCAAAGAGCTAGAGCTTAGATTATAAGAATCTTACACTGGCTGCCGGTACAGATCGGAATATCTAGCTCAAGGGTAACTGGCTGTAACAAGGCTAAACAGTTACCTGAGAGCTTAGATATTTGGTATGTAACATTGTCTTTTGTGGACCTCTACAAATATTGTTCAAACCTCTACAAATATTGTTCGGGTTAAAATTGCCATGCATAAGGCAAACATAGATTTACCTTATATGTATGTAGTAGAATTTTTTAAAAATTATTCTATAAATCTACAATAGCTAATGCTTAGTTTCCATAGCAACCAGTGACTTCATAGCAGCCATTGACTTTTCATAGCAAACTGTAAATTTTAATAGCAACCAGCAAACATCAACTTTCCATAGCAAAAAGTAAATCTACTATTGAATTTTCATATTACATCACTGACTTCCAAGAAAACCATTTATTTTGTATTAGCAAACAGTAATTATCTCTTATAGATCTGTTGTTTTTCCCTTTAGCAATAGCAGCAACCAGTGTAGTTTTTATACATGCACTATTTCAAATACAAATATGAACTGTGTGATATCAGTTTTTGATTTAGATTTTATTTCTGCTTTTATTCAAAGTTTACAATATTAATTGTTCCTAGTCAAGTAGAATATCAATATTCAGGTGAGCAATATTTTGGCCATCATGGCCCTCTTGTTGGTAATTGTTGTGGAATGTAAGTGCTGCTTGCAAATTGTAATCAATTTCTATGTTCACTTACCAATATTTTACTTTTTAATACCTATAAAAAAAATTCATGCAAATTAGCATGAATCTAAAGGCATAAGTTGACTAGATACTCAAGTAAAATTACATAATTGATCAGTTTAAAAATTGTGATATGATTTTGTTACAAATATGCATCTCATGATAAAATGAATTATTTTATATATTTTAGACTCTCCAGAAGCCAGTCCCAGTACTTCAATGGCTAATTTGAATTCATCATCACCAGTTGTGAAGAGGAGAAGTAGTGGTACAAGTTTCAGGTAAGATATGAGCCGCGCCACGACAAAACCAACATAAACATCCGCGCAGTCTGATCAGGATCCTTGCTGTTCGCTATCAGTTTCTCTACTTGTAATAGGGTTTGTAAGACGATGTGTCGCGTCCAAGAATTATGTCCCTACCTCAAAGGTCAAGGTCACAGTAACATTTTGAAGTTTCACTTAATCACAATAAGAGTTTATAGGTACACACATTTGTGTCCGGACTGTAACTTTGTCATGCATGGAAAAATTTTAGAATAACTTGGCATAAATGTCTAACACATCAAGATGATGTGTCGCGTCTAATAATCACGTCCCTACTTCAAAGGTTAAGGTCACACTACCTTTTTGAAGTTCACTTTATCACAAGGTACACACATTTGTGTCCGAACTGTAACTTTGTCATGCATTGAAGGATTTTGAAATAACTTGGCACAAATGTCTATCTCATGACAACATTGTGTCGTGTCCAAGAACCACATCCCTTCTTCAAAGGTCAAGGTCACACTTATTATTTTGAAGGTTCACGCTATCACAATTAGAGATTATAGGTGCACACATTCGTGTACGGACTATAACTTTGTCATGCATTGGAGAGTTTTAAGATAGCTTGGCACAAATATCTACCACATCAAGATGACGTGTTGTGTGTGTAAGACCCATGTTCCTACCTTGGAGGTCAAGGTCGATCTAATAGTTTGAAGGTACTTATGCTCATAAGAAGAGTTTGAAGGTACACATTAGTTTCCAAATTGTAAACATTGTCATGCATTGAAGGATTTTATAATAACTTTGGCATAAATATCTACCACATCAAGATGATGTGTCGCATCAAAAGACCCTTGTCCCAAGGTTGTTAAGTTTGCTATAAAAATAGCACTTAATTTACCAAGAGCAATATTCAGCAATTAGTTACTTTCACTCTCTTTTCTTTTTATTATAATACCTGCATGCTTAAGAAACCTTTTTGGGGGCATTTGTCACTTGCGTTGACAGCTCTGTTATGCCCCTGAGCAGCTGCATTTTCAAAGAAATAAAATAGAGGTATTGCTATACAGTTATGTCGGCGTTCCCTTTGCCTCAAACTTTTAACATTGATCATAACTTTTTAAGTTATTAGTGTATTGTCTTCATACTTGGCCACAACAACCCTTGGGACAAGACCTTCAAGTAGACCAGACTTACCTTGACCTTCATTCATTAATGACTTTGACCTTCAAGGTAAAATGTCTAATATTTGACCTTGAACTTGGAAAAGATTTTAAAATTCACAATTTCTAATCATTTTCTCGACTACAAATATGCAATATGCAATTTGCAAAAAAGGTTTTAAAAAACTGAATAATAGTTTCAGGGCCTTGAACTTTGTATAAAAATGGTTTGTGTTAACTAAACTAAACTTCACCTTTATTAAAAAATTTCTAAATTTTGCTTGATTTATTAGTTGCTATAACTTTGTTCTTTCAAAATTGAACACAATCCAATTTTTTAGGATAGACCCACAAAAAGTTAACCAGACCGACCTTGACCTTCACTCATAAATGCGACCTGTACTTTTAAGGTCAAATTATTAAAATGATCTTTTTTCTCTGTAACTGACTATATCTTTTTTTTAATGAAGGTTTACTTTATATTGAGACACCCACAATTTTTAAGGATGAGACATTTATGTATATCAAACTTAAATTGATCTTGGCTCATTGATAACCTTGGCTTTGAAGGTTAAATTATTGAATTTTCACTGATGTTTGCTTTAATTGACTGTAACTTGGTAATTAATAATGGATTATATTCATACTTGAACAAACTTGGACAATACCTTCTAAAAGGTTGAACTGACCTTGAGCTTTAGATAACCTTGACTGTCAAGGTCAGTTTTTTGAATTTTAGTTAAATTGTCATTATTTTGTTAGCTCATCTGTCACAAAGTGACAGGGTGAGCTTTTGTGATCGCTTTTCGTCCGGCGTCCGGCGTCCGTCCGGCGTCTGTCGTCCGTCCGTCGTCCGTAAACTTTTACTTTAAATGACATCTCCTCATTAACCACTCAGCCAATTTCATCCAAACTTCACAGGAATGTTCCTTTGGTGGTCACCTTTGAAAATTGTTCAAAGAATTTAATTCCATGCAGAACTCTGGTTGCCATGGCAACCAAAAGAAAAAACTTAAAATATCTTCTTCTAATAAACCCAAAGAGCTAGAGCTTAGATTTTTGGCATGAAACATCTTCTGGTGAGTGTCTACCAAGTTTGTTCAAATAAAAGCCCTGGGGTCAAAATTGGCCCCGCCCCAGGGGGTCATTGATTTTCCCTATATGCATATAGTAAAAACTTAAAAAATCTTTTTTTAAAGAACCAAAAGAGCTAGAGCTAAGATATTTAGCATGAAACATCTTCTAATGGGTGTCTACCAAGTTTGTTCAAATAAAAGCCCTGGGGTCAAAATTGGCCCCGCCCCAGGGGGTCATTGATTTTCCCTATATGCATATCGTAAAAACTTAAAAATCTTCTTTTAATGAACCAAAACAGCTAGAGCTAAGATATTTAGCATGAAACATGTTCTAATGGATGTCTACCAAGTTTGTTCAAATTAAAGCCCTTGGGTCAAAATTAGCCTCGCCCCAGGGGTCATTGATTTTCCCTATATGCATATTGTAAAAACTTAAAAAATCTTCTTTTAAGAACTAAAAGAGCTAGAGCTAAGATATTCAGCATGAAACATCTTCTAATGGGTGTCTACCAAGTTTGTTCAAATAAAAGCCCTGGGGTCAAAATTGGCCCCGCCCCAGGGGGTCATTGATTTTCCCTATATGCATATTGTAAAAACTTAAAAAATCTTCTTTAAAGAACTAAAAGAGCTAGAGCTAAGATATTCAGCATGAAACATCTTCTAATGGGTGTCTACCAAGTTTGTTCAAATAAAAGCACTGGGGTCAAAATTGGCCCCGCCCCAGGGGGTCATTGATTTTCCCTATATGCATATAGTAAAAACTTAAAAATCCTCTTTTAATGAACCAAAATAGCTAGAGCTAAGATATTTAGCATGAAACATGTTCTAATGAATGTCTACCAAGTTTGTTCAAATAAAAGCCCTTGGGTCAAAATTGGCCCTGCCCCAGGGGGTCATTGATTTTCCCTATATACATATAGTAAAAACTTAAAAAAATCTTCTTTTAAAGAACCCAAAGAGCTAAAGCTAAGATATTTAACATGAAACATCTTCTAATGGGTGTCTTCCAAGTTTGTTAAAATAAAAGCCCTGGGGTTTAAACTGGCCCCGCTCAGGGGGCCTATGTACAGGTGAGCGACTTCAGGGCCATCATGGCCCTCTTGTTATTTATGTACGGATTTGATTTATAACTGGACAAAACAAAACTTGCTACCAAACTAACGTATTAAATAAGTAAGTTGTGACTTTAACCTTTAATAGATGTTATATGGAACTCGGCAAATGTAGGTTTTCCCCAGCTAATCTGTAGGTACAAACTTTTACCGTTATAGCTTCACTGCCTGTCACAATAGATAAGTCAACCTGTTGCGCTTCTTTTCAAAGCTGTAACTGTAGGAGTTTGTTTTTACCTACAGATTAGCTGGAAAAGTCCAAAATATTCTTAATGTATTGACCTTGACTGTCAAGGTCAAATTAATGAATTTATGAAATTCTCCCAGTTTTACCTATAATGACTATGAGATTTGGACCATGTGCACAGTTTAAGATGTAAAATTAAACTTTTTATATTATATGACCTAGATAATTGGATGAAATGACCTACTTTCTTGTCTTGGATTTACAGGTTTGAAATTTGGACCATGTGTTAGAATTTTAGATGTTAAATTAAACTTTGATATCAGCTGACCTTGATTGTTTGACAAAGTGACCTATTTTCTCTTCCATTGATATACATCTATGAAATTTAAAACCATGTGCATAGGTTCAGATGTAAAATTAAACTGTGATATCAGCTGACCTAGATTTTTAAAAAAGTGACCTTTAATGTACACTTTGAAAATTTGACCATGTGCACAGTTTTCAGATGTAAAAGTGAATGATTATTAGATATCAGCTGACCTAGATAATTTGTGAAAGTGACCTTACTTTCTTGTCCTTTGATGTAAAGCTAACACATTTGGGTCATGTGCACAGTTGAAAATTGGACAGTATGGAAATGCTTCATACTTGGACAAAAGTGTAACAAGAACTACCTATTAAAATTAGAAAAAGAAAAAAAAACTAATTTTCTAATACGCATGGAAATATTTTAATGAAACTTTATAGAAATTTTCACCACCATGAGGAGCTGTGTCACACACATTAACCAGGTCTCTAGGTCAAAGGTCAAGGTCATTGATAAAACGCTTGTCTGGAGCAAAACTTCTACATGCATAGAGGGATTTCAATATAACTTGGCACAAATGTTTACCATTGAGAGGCGGAATGTCACATGATAAATTTAGGCCCCTGCGGCCAAGGTGAAGGTCACACATTGGGGTTAAAGTTCAGATAAAAATATGAAAATGTGTATTTAGACCTTTTAGTCATCATTTATTGAGGGATTGAAACACAAATGGTCATTATCATGACTACAGGTGTGAAACATGTAATTTAGGTTAATATATGCAAGGTCAAGGTCACTAAAGATGATAAAAATAGAGATTTTGTCCAGAGCATATCTGCTACACATATGGAGGGATTATAATGAAACTTCATACAAATCTTCACCACTATGAGAAGCAGTGTCTTGCGCCTGAACTACATGTAGGTCTCTAGGTCTATGGTCAGAGTCATTGAAAACACTTGTTGAAAGCAAAACTTCTACATGCTTAGAGGGATTTCATTATAACTTGGCATATGAAAATGTGTATTTGGATCATTTATTGAGGGATTGCTTATTTTGCTGCCACAATGTTGTCTTTGTTTAAACCTTTTATTTGTTTGCTTTTAGAAAAAGTAAAAAAAGATTTTTTTACTTAATGCTCCCACTGGGACTCCCAAACAAATTTATCCCGTTTTCAGGCTTAAACCGGACAGAAAAAATTTATAAGTTTTTTAAAATTATATCAAGGGTTAAAGACAATCTTTGGTGTGTTACATTATTTATGGATATTCTAACAATTTCTTAGAATAAAAAATACTTTATCAGTCTGATTGGGAGCATTTTGCAGATGGGCTATGACATAGTATCCTACCATTGCTAGGGCTCCATAAGTTAATAAAGACATTTAGGAAAACACAATTAAGACATCTATTTTCTTTTGTGAAATAATAATGTTTAGAGCTTATATATTTGGCTTGTTACATCTTAGTAGACCTTACAAAAGATTTTATATATCTTGCTGATTCTACTGAATTCATTTAGCAGTGGATTTCAGGGGAGCAAACTAAGGCCAACATGTTAACTCTGTCAGAATATTTCCTTGAATGATATTTAAGACAGGTTGGGAGTCATGGGTCATCTTTTGTCAAACAAGTTGCATAATCATTTGAACTGCATTGTACTTATTTTGGGCACTTTGGCATTCTTGTTTTTCACTTGTAGAAAATGGCTAACCAATCCAGTTCGCAAGTTAAGTACCAATAAGATAGAGAAGGGTACAGCCCCTGTATTAGAGGGACAGAAAGGAGATTATATAGAGAGACAGATGACTGGAATGCTTGCTGCCTCCAGGGTAAGTACTGCACATTTCAATCAAATTATTTATTCTGAAATAGAATCATATTTTTTAAGCATTAGTTTTTGGCCTGGTGATGGTGATCACCAAACCATAGCTAATAACCATATTTTCCAGATCATGCTGTTTACTGTTTGTAGTTACCTAAATGCAACTTGCTGGACACCTCTTAATCATTGGAATCAGCATATGCATTTTGCAAATAGTTCCAATAGACTCTACTTTTATAGAACTACTGCTTATGTTTTCCTGTCATATTCAACATGTGTGTAGAGAAACACACTATGAGCATATAATAGACTGGCTTGGCATTGTTTAAGCATTTGAGTGTTATTATTTGTACGAAAACTGATAATTTGTGATCTCAATGTCAAACTTAAATGTCAAAAGTCATGATATGCTAGTGCAATGATAGTGATGTACTGTTTTCATTGACTGATTTCAAAATAACTTGGCCTAAATGTTTGGTACTTCAATTTATAATGAGTGAGAACAAGTTTATAGCTTGAATGTCAAGGCTACACATAAGACCAATAAGGTAAATTTCATAAAAGTATATTAATGGTTGTTGTGTCTTATCAGTCCTTTGCCATTTGTAGATGAATTTTGAAATAATTAGGTGTGGCATATATTTATTGGAAGTCAAAGGTCACGTTCCATGACTTGCCCTTGCTTGAGGGCATTTGTCTGTTTCCAAAAAAGATCTTGTTTGCTTTATTAAATGTGCTGCATCTTTATTATTAATGTTACATTGAGTAATTCAAATATGACCTTCACCTATGAAAGACCTTCACCAATTAAAGTCTCTGTTTTTGCATTTAGTTATAGTGGCCCTTGCTTGTGGTTACTTAGCTCTTATTTTCTTAATAAAAGTTGTTTACATTTAGTTCTAAAAAATGTTTTATAATACAATGGCATAAAATTGTATTCTTTGTTGCTGCACATGAGATTATTTCAGACTTCTACTTTACCTGAACAATTAATTATCTTTTATGGAACATTTAGAAACGGTCACCTGATTTCAAGGACAATCCAGGTTGTTATGACATGAGAAAATTATTTAAAAAAAACAACAAAAAACAAACAACAAAATATGTTGAAAAAGTTTTATTTCTTACATTCACATTTCATAGGCATTTTACTTGAAAAGATTTGAAAGCCACTTTACTTTCATATGACTTATTGTCTTAATCCAGATATAATAATATATACAAATTTGATTATATATACATTACTTGAAGGTATTTTGATCATCTATATAGATACTTGTATATGTCTTACTGATCTCTTCTTTCTATCTGTTTCAAAACTGAAAATTTCACTTTAAAATGCTCAGAAGAAATCAAAATACTGGACAAACTTTGATCATTATATGACCTACACACTGATAGTGCAATACAGGAAAGATAACTTTTGTATCATTTGAACTTCCTTTAAGCAAGAGTAACTTTTCCTGATAGCAAATTGTTGTATTTGTGTGTGTATTGGAAGTTAGAAATCAATATTGTTTTCAAAGCTATCTGACTCTATTCTAAGATAGCTTAGATGGAGGTCATTACAGGGATACATTATAGCTGATCCATAAATAAACATACACATATCAATTTATACAGTCTATAACACTGGCATTTCATATTAAAGATATTTTAAGGACATGAAACTTTTAAGAGTTGGGCCATTAAGATATTAAATAGTATTACCTGTTAATGATGATTTTAAACAGACTTTTTCAGCATTTCAGCATTAGAGAGCACTGATTCATTGAACAAGAGAAAAATCTTTGAAATGTCTTTCATGTGATTATTGTAGCATCTCCAAATTTATAGCATCTTAAAACTTGTGTTGCATCAAAGTTTTAGTTTGTAGGGTCGTTAAACATAGTGTGTAGCATCACCAAAAAATAGCTTGCTGCATAACGAAACTTTGCAAGTGGCATTCATCAAATATGGTTTTGTAAAAACACCACACTTGGCTTGTAGAGTCACCTTACTTATGGCTTGAAGCAACACCAAATTTGAATTGTAGCATCACCTAACATGGCTTGTAGCATCACCAAATATGACTTGTTTGCATTGCCAAACTTCGTTGTGTAGTGTCACCAAACATGGCATAAAGCAACACCATACTTGAATTGTAACAACACCAAATCATCAAACTTGGCTTGTAGCATCACCTAACGTCGATTGTAGAATCAACTTACTTTGGCTTGAGGCAACACCAAATTTGGTTGTGTAGCAATACCAAACATGACATATAGCATCACTAAACTTGAATTGTAGCAACACCAAATCACAAAACTCAGCTTGTTGCAACACCAAACTTAGCTTGTAGCATCACCAAACTTGGCTTGTAGCATCACCAAACTTGGCTTGTAGCAACACCAAACTTGGCTTGTAGCAACACCAAACTTGGCTTGTAGCATCACCAAATTTGGCTTGTAGCATCACCAAACTTGGCTTGTAGCATCACCAAACTTGGCTTGTAGCATCACCAAACTTGGCTTGTAGCATCACCAAACTTGGCTTGTAGCAACACCAAACTTGGCTTGTAGCATCACCAAATTTGGCTTGTAGCATCACCAAACTTGGCTTGTAGCATCACCAAACTTGGATATAACATCACCAAACTTGGCTTGTAGCATCACCAAACTTGGCTTGTAGCAACACCAAACCAGGCTTGTAGCATCACCAAACTTTGCTTGTAGCATCACCAAACCAGGCTTGTAGCATCACCAAACCTGGCTTGTAGCATCACCAAACTTAGCTTGTAGCATCACCAAACTTCGCTTGTAGCAACACCAAACTTGGCTTGTAGCAACACCAAACTTGGCTTGTAGCATCACCAAACTTGGCTTGTAGCATCACCAAACTTGGCTTGTAGCAACACCAAACTTGGCTTGTAGCATCACCATACTTGGCTTGTAGCATCACCAAACTTGGCTTGTAGCATCACCAAACTTGGCTTGTAGCATCACCAAACTTGACTTGTAGCATCACCATACTTGGCTTGTAGCATCACCAAACTTGGCTTGTAGCAGCACCAAACTTGGTTTGTAGCAACACCAAACTTGGCTTGTAGCATCACCATAGTTGGCTTGTTGCATCATCATACTTGGCTTGTTGCATCATCATACTTGGCTTGTAGCGTCACCAAACTTGGCCTGTAGCATCACTAAACATTCCCATGTAAAATTGCCTTTATCAATCAGGTTTTTAGAAGGAAAATACTGGTTTTAATTCAGTGTAGTTGAGTTAATATATCAAGAAAATTTAAAAAAAGTAGTTATGTAAATCAGTTTAGATAATCAAGTTTTTCTGTTGGTTCTTTTTTTTATTCACCAAAAATATGTCTTTATAAAGGGATTTTGCAATCTGAATGAATCTTTTGCAGACTCCTTTTAGCATTTACTTTTTCTGATAAAATCAGTCAGAACATCTGTCTGGGCGTCTGTAGACACAATCTTGGGTTTGCTTTTTCTCCCCAAAACCTGCTCAAAAACTTGACACGAGTAATTGTCATAATGTCTACATATGCATAAGGTAAAGAATTTGACCTTGGCTAATAAATGACCTTGATTTTAAATTTTGCTGAAGTTGGCTATAATTTGCTATAACTTTGTTCGTAATGGATGTATGGAATAACAACTTTTTACATATAACCAGTAAGTAAATCTCAATTTGACCTTAAAATAACCTTGGCTTTTATTTATTGCAACTTACTAAATTTTGCCATAACATTGTTAAGAATGGATGCATTCAATTCATGAATTATGCAAACACCACTTTCCGTCCAATTGACTTAATTAATAATGCTGGTAAAACCATGACTTTTAAATATTAATCTTGATCCTTAATGCCAATCATTGAATTTGCTAGAATTGCCAAAACCTTATTATATGACTGATTTGATTCATATTTAGACTAACCAAATTAACACCTAGGAATTGGGCAATTCTGTATGACTTTGACCTTCTAATTAATTTTGACCTTGAAAGTCAAATTATTGAATTTTCATGAATTTGCCAAAATTTTGTTACTTATGATGCTTGACAAAACAATACCATATGAAGCTCTTTTAGTACCATATTGACCTTTAAATTTTGTAAATATGTATATAAGGAGTAGGGGATATTTATCACCTTGACTGATAGTTCAACTTGTTAAATCTTGCCAGTTATTCATTAATATGTAACACATTAATCACCCTGATTATCTTTGCACTTACACCAGGCTAGTGTATTGGTAAAATCTTGACAGCAATAATCTCTAAGAAAAGTCCTGTAATAAGACATACAGTAAAAATCAATAGCAGGAATTGTTTGACAGTCTGAAGGATGGCTTGTTCTGAAGTCTCGCAGATATATCGACACATTTTCTGTGTCTAAATATAGACATTCATTTTGCTTGAATTGTGTGACGCAATTTTTTTCTCTTCTCTCCTATTGATTATTGTCCTGCTATCTGTCTATATGTCCATTTTTTCAGCATAATAAAAAATTGTAAAAGTAGCTTCTTACTTAAGTTATTTTCTGAAAAAAGAAATCTACTTAAAAATGTTAAAGATTTCTTTTTGTTTAAATTTCATTTAATGGTGACAAGCGAAATCATTATGCTCTAAATCCATCATTTAAACATTATAACATGCATGTTTGTACTTTATACAGAAGACATTGTATTCATTTCTGAGCCTTACTGTGTCTTTAAAGTCAAATGATTCAATGCAGGTTTTTTGTTATTTTAAAAACAAAAACAACAAAGACTTTTATAGCTCCAGTCACCGAATAAACTACAATCTTGTGGTCCTATAAATATCTGGGGTATAAATTGCCCCAACCTAGGGGTCACTATGGCTTAAATAGGAAAATACATTTAAGTCTACTTAATGCCAGGAGCCTAGATATTTGGCATGTAGCTATAGTTAATTTGATTACTACTTAATTGTATATGTAATGCCTCTGTGGTCCAAAATGATGCACCCTGGGTTTCACTAAGTTAACATGGACTTGATTAGTAAAAATGTCTTAAAAATCTTCTTCACTGAAAGTACAATGCCTAAAGATGGCATGTAGAATCATCTTGTGGTCCTCTACAAAATTTAAATAGGTCATGCCCCTTAGGTCGAAATTGGCTATGTTCTGTGGGTCAAATTAGTTTAAATAGACTTGTATAGTAAAAATATCTTAAAAATTGTCTTCCCTGAAATTAGAATGCCCATAGCTTAGATATTTTGCATGTAGCATCACCTACATTGTCCTCTACAAAAGTTATATAAACTATGACCCTTAAAACCACTTAGTTTATATAGATTCACATAGTAAAGTCTTCTTGTGTGAATTACAATGCCAAGAGCTTAGATATTATCTTGAAGCATTTCTTAGCAGACATATACAAATATTTTAATAATTATTCAGCTTGGATAAAACATGACAAAGCAAATTTGTCTTCATCAATGAATTTATCATGTAAAAATGTGAAGTTCCTTTTTCTAGCAATGTATCCCAGGGTCACCATGGCCCTCTTGTTTTACAAATGCAAACTCATTGAATTCTCAAACAAATATGCAATTAGGATTTTTCTCAACCTTTTTTTAGAGGTGTTGTCAATTTATTTACACATGTTATATAGCTTGACACACTGTAAAGCATAAATGATAGTGCTCACAAATATCTGAGATAATTATTTATACAGCCAGTGATGCCAGGTAAGTTCAAGAAAATTGGCAAAATAGTCTGTTAATATAAATATAGGAAACTTACCTTTAAACATTATTATCTGTTTGTATGTGAATTCCAAAACATAGTTAATTAGGATGATTGAGCCTTAAGCTAAGTTATATTAGTTTTTATTCCTGGCAAGGAAGAAATAATAAACAAGTCTGGAACCCCCCCCCCTCGCCCTCTTTTATAAAAAACAACAACAACACCCAAACACAAAAAAAGAATACAACCTATGATGTTATGACATGGTTGCTCACACAGGTTATCGGCGTGGGACCAAGCCCTACCCCTAAGGTACCACCCCCCAGGACCCTCTATACTACCCAAATATACTTCAATACATTCAAAATACATGTCAATACAAAATCAAACAATTCTATCAAAAAATATATTACTGATACTATAAACTATGTAGTTTGGTCCCACGCCGATAACCTGTGGGTTGCTCACAGATGTGCACAATATATGTGATAAATTTGAATACTATTAGTTTAACAGTGTGGGTTTTTTTTTTAGTTCATCAGTTTTAATTAATTTATTAATATTAGATTATAGTTGCAGAATTTTTAGCTTTTAGGATGGATGGCAGTTGTGCACAATTTATTCAGAAGACATCTACTCTAAAGCACATAAACACATTTGATTAAAAATTGGCAGAAATGTTCTTTGCATGAAATTTACCAGGTTTGTTTAAATGCTTCAGATCTATTGCATTGCTTGGTCACAGGAGCTAAAAACAGAATTCTAAAATTAAATCTTACACAAATTTCTTCAGAAGAGCTTAGATATTTTGAAAGTAGCCCTGAGGTATAGATAACATGAGAAGCATAAGGTGAACTATTGTAAATGAGCTGTGTAAGCTATAAACTTTTTTTTTAAACAGCATCTTCTTATAAACAACATTGTTCTCTGAACCCACAAACATTGTCTAATGGACTGTTACCAAGTGTGTGTATATCAAAATTGGTAAAGTGGTTTTGGGGTCATGTATTTTCCTAGGAGTTATAATTTAGTAAAAACTTGAAATCTCCTCTGAAATTTAAAAGGCTAGAACTTTTCATGAAGCTATGTGTTATAGACAGCTACCTATTTTGTCAAATTAAAGCTTTGGGTACAAAATTGGTTTAGATGAAGTAAATATCTTTCAAAATTTCTATTTAGCAGTATAATCTACATTCATATTTTATTGTATGATTCAATAATTTCACTGAGTACTGAAAAAACATGTAATAAACACTTATAAAAGTAATGCTTAAAGTCTGATAATTCTTGGTTAAGCCAGTTGTATGAAATCTGTAATGACATGCATGTTAACACAAGTATTTGATCAGTGTGTTAATGAGAGCTTATCTCAGTATAACAGGTAGTGATCTTACAGCCCTATGTAATATATGATTGTATCAGACATTTTATGTCAAAACATCTCTCCATGTTGATAGATAGACTCTCTTCCTTTATAACAACAAGCTGTTTCATTTATTCTGAATACCCAACAGCATCTATTGTAAAACCTGTACATATATATTCTACTTTTGTATATTACTACAGTTTATTGTTGCAACAGTTGTATATTACTACAGTTTATTTTGGCATCAGTTGTATATTACTACAATTTAGTGTTCATCAGTTGTATATTACTTCAGTTAAGTGTTCATCAGTTGTATATTACTACAGTTTATTGTTCATCATTTGTAATTACAGTTTATTGTTCATCAGTTGTATATTACTACAGTTTATTTTTGCATCAGTTGTATATTACTACAGTTTAGTGTTCATCAGTTGTATATTACTTCAGTTTAGTGTTCATCAGTTGTTTATTACTACAGTTTATTGTTCATCAGTTGTATATTACTTCAGTTTAGTGTTCATCAGTTGTATATTACTACAGTTTATTGTTCATCAGTTGTATATTACTACAGTTTAGTGTTCATCAGTTGTATATTACTACAGTTAAGTGTTCATGTGTTGTATATTTCTTCAGTTTAGTGTTCATCAGTTGTATATTACTACAGTTTATTGTTCATCAGTTGTATATTACTACAGTTTAGTGTTCATCAGTTGTATATTACTTCAGTTTAGTGTTCATCAGTTGTTTATTACTACAGTTTATTGTTCATCAGTTGTATATTACTTCAGTTTAGTGTTCATCAGTTGTATATTACTACAGTTTATTGTTCATCAGTTGTATATAACTACAGTTTAGTGTTCATCAGTTGTATTTTACTACAGTTTAGTGTTCATCAGTTGTATATTTCTTCAGTTTAGTGTTCATCAGTTGTATATTACTACAGTTTATTGTTCATCAGTTGTAAATTATTACAGTTTAGTGTTCATCAGTTGTATATTACTATAGTTTATTGTTGCATCAGTTGTATATTACTACAGTTTATTTTTGCATCAGTTGTATATTACTACAGTTTAGTGTTCATCAGTTGTATATTACTACAGTTTATTGTTCATCAGTTGTAAATTATTACAGTTTAGTGTTCATCAGTTGTATATTACTATAGTTTATTGTTGCATCAGTTGTATATTACTACAGTTTATTTTTGCATCAGTTGTATATTACTACAGTTTAGTGTTCATCAGTTGTATATTACTACAGTTTATTGTTGCATCAGTTGTATATTACTACAGTTTATTGTTCATCAGTTGTATATTACTACAGTTTAGTGTTCATCAGTTGTATATTACTACAGTTTATTGTTCATCAGTTGTATATTACTACAGTTTATTGTTCATCAGTTGTATATTACTACAGTTTAGTGTTCATCAGTTGTATATTACTACAGTTTAGTGTTCATCAGTTGTATATTACTTCAGTTTAGTGTTCATCAGTTGTATATTACTACAGTTTAGTGTTCATCAGTTGTAAATTATTACAGTTTAGTGTTCATCAGTTGTATATTAACTATAAGTTTATTGTTGCATCAGTTGTATATTACTACAGTTTATTTTTGCATCAGTTGTATATTACTACAGTTTAGTGTTCATCAGTTGTATATTACTACAGTTTATTGTTCATCAGTTGTATATTACTACAGTTTATTGTTCATCAGTTGTATATTACTACAGTTTAGTGTTCATCAGTTGTATATTACTACAGTTTATTGTTGCATCAGTTGTATATTACTACAGTTTATTGTTCATCAGTTGTATATTACTACAGTTAAGTGTTCATCAGTTGTATATTACTTCAGTTTATTGTTGCATCAGTTGTATATTACTACAGTTTATTGTTGCATCAGTTGTATATTACTATAGTTTAATGTTGCATCAGTTGTATATTACTACAGTTTAATGTTGCATCAGTTGTATATTACTACAGTTTAGTGTTCATCAGTTGTATATTACTACAGTTTAGTGTTCATCAGTTGTATATTACTACAGTTTAGTGTTCATCAGTTGTATATTACTTCAGTTTAGTGTTCATCAGTTGTATATTACTACAGTTTATTGTTCATCAGTTGTATATTACTTCAGTTTAGTGTTCATCAGTTGTATATTACTACAGTTTATTGTTCATCAGTTGTATATTACTACAGTTTAGTGTTCATCAGTTGTATATTACTACAGTTTAGTGTTCATCAGTTGTATATTTCTTCAGTTTAGTGTTCATCAGTTGTATATTACTACAGTTTATTGTTCATCAGTTGTAAATTATTACAGTTTAGTGTTCATCAGTTGTATATTACTATAGTTTATTGTTGCATCAGTTGTATATTACTACAGTTTATTTTTGCATCAGTTGTATATTACTACAGTTTAGTGTTCATCAGTTGTATATTACTACAGTTTATTGTTCATCAGTTGTAAATTATTACAGTTTAGTGTTCATCAGTTGTATATTACTATAGTTTATTGTTGCATCAGTTGTATATTACTACAGTTTATTTTTGCATCAGTTGTATATTACTACAGTTTAGTGTTCATCAGTTGTATATTACTACAGTTTATTGTTCATCAGTTGTAAATTATTACAGTTTATTGTTCATCAGTTGTAAATTACTACAGTTTATTGTTCATCAGTTGTAAATTACTACAGTTTATTGTTCATCAGTTGTATATTACCACAGTTTAGTGTTCATCAGTTATATATTACTACAGTTTATTGTTGCATCAGTTGTATATTACTACAGTTTAGTGTTCATCAGTTATATATTACTACAGTTTATTGTTCATCAGTTGTAAATTACTACAGTTTATTGTTCATCAGTTGTATATTACTACAGTTTAGTGTTCATCAGTTGTATATTACTACAGTTTATTGTTGCATCAGTTATATATTACTACACTTAATTGTTGTATATTACTACAGTTTATTGTTCATCACTTGTATATTATTACAGTGTATTGTTGCATCAGTTGTATATTACAACAGTTTAGTGTTCATCAGTTGTATATTACTATAGTTGATTGTTCATCAGTTGTATATTACTACAGTTTAGTGTTCATCAGATGTATATTACTACAGTTTATTGTTGCATCAGTTATATATTACTACACTTTATTGTTGTATATTACTACAGTTTATTGTTCATCAGTTGTATATTACTACAGTTTATTGTTCATCAGTTGTATATTACTACAGTTTAGTGTTCATCAGTTGTATATTACTACAGTTTAGTGTTCATCAGTTGTATATTACTACAGTTTAGTGTTCATCAGTTGTATATTACTACAGTTTAGTGTTCATCAGTTGTATATTACTACAGTTTGTTGTTCATCAGTTGTATATTACTACAGTTTAGTGTTCATCAGTTGTATATTACTACAGTTTGTTGTTCATCAGTTGTATATTACAACAGTTTAGTGTTCATCAGTTGTATATTACTACTGTTTATTTTTGCATCAGTTGTATATTACTACAGTTTGTTGTTCATCAGTTGTATATTACTATAGTTGATTGTTCATCAGTTGTATATTGCTACAGTTTAGTGTTCATCAGTTATATATTACTACAGTTTATTGTTGCATCAGTTGTATATTACTACAGTTTGTTGTTCATCAGTTGTATATTACTATAGTTGATTGTTCATCAGTTGTATATAACTATAGTTGATTGTTCATCAGTTGTATATTACTACAGTTTAGTGTTCATCAGTTGTATATTACTACAGTTTATTGTTGCATCAGTTATATATTACTACACTTAATTGTTGTATATTACTACAGTTTATTGTTCATCACTTGTATATTATTACAGTGTATTGTTGCATCAGTTGTATATTACAACAGTTTAGTGTTCATCAGTTGTATATTACTATAGTTGATTGTTCATCAGTTGTATATTACTACAGTTTAGTGTTCATCAGTTGTATATTACTACAGTTTATTGTTGCATCAGTTATATATTACTACACTTTATTGTTGTATATTACTACAGTTTATTGTTCATCAGTTGTATATTATTACAGTTTATTGTTGCATCAGTTGTATATTACAACAGTTTAGTGTTCATCTGTTGAATATTACTACAGTTTATTTTTGCATCAGTTGTATATTACTACAGTTTGTTGTTCATCAGTTGTATATTACTATAGTTGATTGTTCATCAGTTGTATATTAATACAGTTTAGTGTTCATCAGTTGTATATTACTACAGTTTAGTGTTCATCAGTTGTATATTACTACAGTTTAGTGTTCATCAGTTGTATATTACTACAGTTTAGTGTTCATCAGTTGTATATTACTATAGTTTAGTATTTATCAGTTGTATATTACTATAGTTTAGTGTTCATCAATTGTATATTAGTACAGTTTACTGTTTATCAGTTGTATAGTATTACAGTTTAGTGTTCACCAGTTGTAAATTACTACAGTTTAGTGTTCATCAGTTGTATTTTACTACAGTTTAGTGTTCATTAATTGTATATTACTACAGTTTATTGTTCATCAGTTGTATATTACTATAGTTTAGTATTCATCAATTGTATATTAGTACAGTTTATTGTTAATCAGTTGTATATTATTACAGTTTAGTGTTCATCAGTTGTATATTACTACAGTTTATTGTTGCATCAGTTGTGTATTACTACAGTTAAGTGTTCATGTGTTGTATATAACTACAGTTAAGTGTTCATCTGTTGTATATTACTACAGTTTAGTGTTCATCTGTTGTATATTACTTCAGTTTATTGTTTATCTGTTGTATATTACTACAGTTTATTGTTAATCAGTTGTATATTATTACAGTTTAGTGTTCATCTGTTGTATATTACTACAGTTTAGTGTTCATTAGTTGTATATTACTACAGTTTAGTGTGTTCATCACTGTATATTACTACAGTTTATTGTTGCATCAGTTGTATATTACTACAGTTTATTGTTCATCAATTGTATATTACTACAGTTTAGTGTTCATCAATTGTATATTACTACAGTTTATTGTTGCATCAGTTATATATTACTACACTTTATTGTTGTATATTACTACAGTTTATTGTTCATCACTTGTATATTATTACAGTTTATTTTTGCATCAGTTGTATATTACAACAGTTTAGTGTTCATCTGTTGAATATTACTACAGTTAATTTTGCATCAGTTGTATATTACTACAGTTTGTTGTTCATCAGTTGTATATTACTATAGTTGATTGTTCATCAGTTGTATATTAATACAGTTTAGTGTTCATCAGTTGTATATTAATACAGTTTAGTGTTCATCAGTTGTATATTACTACAGTTTAGTGTTCATCAGTTGTATATTACTACAGTTTAGTGTTCATCAGTTGTATATTACTATAGTTTAGTATTAATCAGTTGTATATTACTATAGTTTAGTGTTCATCAATTGTATATTAGTACAGTTTACTGTTAATCAGTTGTATAGTATTACAGTTTAGTGTTCACCAGTTGTAAATTACTACAGTTTAGTGTTCATCAGTTGTATTTTACTACAGTTTAGTGTTCATTAATTGTATATTACTACAGTTTATTGTTCATCAGTTGTATATTACTATAGTTTAGTATTCATCAATTGTATATTAGTACAGTTTATTGTTAATCAGTTGTATATTATTACAGTTTAGTGTTCATCAGTTGTATATTACTACAGTTTATTGTTGCATCAGTTGTGTATTACTACAGTTAAGTGTTCATGTGTTGTATATTACTACAGTTAAGTGTTCATCTGTTGTATATTACTACAGTTTAGTGTTCATCTGTTGTATATTACTTCAGTTTATTGTTCATCTGTTGTATATTACTACAGTTTATTGTTAATCAGTTGTATATTATTACAGTTTAGTGTTCATCTGTTGTATATTACTACAGTTTAGTGTTCATTAGTTGTGTATTACTACAGTTTAGTGTGTTCATCAGTGTATATTACTACAGTTTATTGTTCATCAGTTGTATATTACTACAGTTTAGTGTTCATCAGTTGTATATTACTACAGTTTAGTGTTCATCAGTTGTATATTACTACAGTTTATTGTTCATCAGTTGTATATTACTACAGTTTAGTGTTCATCAGTTGTATATTACTACAGTTTAGTGTTCATCAGTTGTATATTACTACAGTTTAGTGTTCATCAGTTGTATATTACTACAGTTTAGTGTTCATCAGTTGTATATTACTACAGTTTAGTGTTCATCAACTCAAGTTTGAATTAAAAAATATATTGTTTTATTATTCTCGTTCTTCAACTTAAATGATGATGAAAAATTTACTAAATAAAATCTGTGTCATATACATGGTGGAGGTATTTGTCACTCGTGTAGCAGCTCTAGTATATACTGTTATGGCCTATGTGTATACTAGGCCATCTTATAAAGCAGAAAAAGAAGCTTCTTCTATTTGGTACAGAACCCAGACAGTTTACTGTCGTGTTCTTAAAGAGTTAATGTTGAAGCACAAAGTTATAGTATGTCTGCCAATACTATTTCCACAGATATCCAAAGAGATAAATTTTGAGCTTAAAAGAAGGTTACTGTACAGCGACCAGTGACACTAAAGGTCTGACTTTTATGCCATCTGCCCTTTCTTTGGGCTCACCCATCCAAACTGTCTTTCTTTTTGTTTGAGCAAAAACCTTTTAGAACAACTCCCCTTCAGTCAGGACATTGCCAGCTAGTCAGCAGGATAAAAAGTTCGGTTATCTTTATTTGCTGCCCTAATTTCTGTAAATCCTTGCCAATTCCTTACTAGCATGTTCAGCCCTTTATTTTAGTATGGACTGTATACTACAGTATAATATTGACAAGTTTAACCCCTTAATTTAGTTTGGGCCATATATATCGTAGTATAGTAATGACAAGTTTAACTCCTTAATTTAGTAGGGGCCATATACCGTAGTATAGTAATGACAAGTCAGTGGGTCAAAGGTCAAGGTCACAGGGGCCGTGACTTTAAAAAGCTTGTCCATCCAATAACTTGAGATTCCTTTGACCCACAGTCTTCATATTTGGCATGGAGGTTAGTCATGATTAGAAAATGACCCCTATTGATTTTGAGGTCACTTGGTCAAAGGTCAAGGTCACAGGGGCCTTGACTAAAAAAACTTGATTTTAAAATTTTCACATTTGAAGCATGGAGAATACATATCTTAGCAATGCACTGGCTAATAGTAACCTCGGATTTGGCAGGGTGGTTGTCCTTGAGTTCTAGATGGCAACTGTTGATTCTGACAAAGTGGTATGCGGGGTATTCACACCATGACAGTGGCAGTTCTAGTTTAGTCTGGGCCATATACCGTAGTATAGTAATGACAAGTTTAACTCCTTAATTTAGTCTGGGCCATATACCATAGTAAAGTAATGACAAGTTTAACCTCTTGATTTAGTCTGGGCCATATACCGTAGTATAGTAATGACAAGTTTAACCCCTTAATTTAGTCTGGGCCTTATACCGTAGTATAGTAATGACAAGTTTAACCCCTTAATTTAGTCTGGGCCATATACTGTAGTATAGTAATGACAAGTAAGTTTAACCCCTTAATTTAGTCTGGGCCATATACCGTAGTATAATAATGACAAGTTTAACCCCTTAATTTATTCTGGGCCATATACCGTAGTATAATAATGACAAGTTTAACCCCTTAATTTATTCTGGGCCATATACCGTAGTATAATAATGACAAGTTTAACCCCTTAATTTAGTCTGGGCCATATACCGTAGTATAGTAATGACAAGTTTAACCCCTTAATTTAGTCTGGGCCATATACCGTAGTATAATAATGACAAGTTTAACCCCTTAATTTATTCTGGGCCATATACCGTAGTATAATAATGACAAGTTTAACCCCTTAATTTATTCTGGGCCATATACCGTAGTATAATAATGACAAGTTTAACCCCTTAATTTATTCTGGGCCATATACCGTAGTATAGTAATGACAAGTTTAACCCCTTAATTATACCCCCGCACAACAAAGTTGTAAGGGGGGTATACTGGAATCAGCTTGTCCGTCCGTCCAGCTGTCCGTCCGGCTGTCCGTCGGTTTTTTCTTGTCCGCCCAATAACTTAAGATTCCTTTGACCCTTAGTCTTCATATTTGGCATGGAGGTTAGTCATGATTAGTAGATGACCCCTATTGATTTTGGGGTCACTAGGTCAAAGGTCAAGGTCACAGGGGCCTTGACTTCAAAAAGCTTGTCCGCCCAATAACTTAAGATTCCTTTGACCCTTAGTCTTCATATTTGGCATGGAGGTTAGTCATGATTAGTAGATGACCCTTATCGATTTTGAGGTCACTAGGTCAAAGGTCAAGGTCACAGGGGCCTTGACTTCAAAAAGCTTATCCTAATAACTTAAGATTCCTTTGACCCACAGTTTTCATATTTGGCATGGAGGTTAGTCATGATTAGTAGATGACCCCTATTGATTTTGAGGTCACCAGGTCAAAGGTCAAGGTCACAGGGGCCTTGACTTCAAAAAGCTTGCCGCCCAATAACTTAAGATTCCTTTGACCCACAGTCTTCATATTTGGCATGGAGGTTAGTCATGATTAGTAGATGACCCCTATTTATTTTGAGGTCACCAGGTCAAAGGTCAAGGTCACAGGGACTTTGACTTCAAAAAGTTTGTCTGCCCAATAACTTTAGATTCCTTTGACCCACAGTCTTCACATTTGGCATGGATGTTGGTCATGACTATAAGGTGACCTCTTTTGATTTTGAGGTCACTGGGTCAAAGGTCAAGGTAACAGGGACCTTGACAAAAAAAAAGCTTTTCTTCTCAATTGCTAAAGTATGTCCTGTCCGCAATGTATTGATTTTGACATTTTCACTTTTGAAGCATGTAGAATACATAACTTAGCAATGCACTGGCTTAGTAACCTCATATTTGGCAGGGAGGTTGTCCTTGAGCTCTAAATGGCCACTGTTGATTCTGACAAAGTGGTATGCGGGGGTATTCACGCCATGATAGTGGCAGTTCTAGTTTAGTCTGGGCCATATACCGTAGTATAGTATTGACAAGTTTAACCCCTTAATTTATTTTGGGCCTTATACTGTACTATAGTAATGAGAAGTTTAACCCCTTAATTTAGTCTGGGCCATATACTGTAGTATAGTAATGACAAGTTTAACCCCTTAATTTAGTCTGGGCCATATACCGTAGTATAGTAATGACAAGTTTAACCCCTTAATTTAGTCTGGGCCATATACCACAGTATAGTAATGACAAGTTTAACCCCTTAATTTAGTCTGGGCCATATACCACAGTATAAGTAATGACAAGTTTAACCCCTTAATTTATTCTGGGCCATATACTGTAGTATAGTAATGACAAGTTTAACACCTTAATTTAGTCTTGGCCATATACTGTAGTATAGTAATGACAAGTTTAACCCCTTAATTTAGTCTGGGCCTAAACCACAGTATAGTAGTGACAAGTTTAACCCCTTAATTTAGTCGGGGCTATATAACGTAATATAGTAATGACAAGTTTAACACCTTAATTTAGTCTGGGCCATATACCGTAGTAAAGTAATGATATGTTTAACCCCTTAATTTAGTCTGGGTCATTAACCACAGTATAGTAATGACAAGTTTAACCCCTTTAGTTAGTCTGGGCCAAATACCACAGTATAATAATGACAAGTTTAACCTGATAAAATTAACCGCTTAATTTAGTCTGGGCCATAAACCACTGTTTAATAATGACAAGTTTAACTGGGCCATATACCACATTATAGTAATAAAAAGTTAAACCCCTTAATTTAATCTGGGCCATATACCAGAGTATATGACATGTTTAACCCCTAAATTTAGTCTGGGCTAATGTACCACAGTACAATAATGGCAAGTTTAGCCCCTTTATTAAAGTTGGGTCATCCTAACTTTGGTTTGACTGGCTATACCACAGTACAATAATGACAAGTTTAGGCCCTTTGTATATACCAGAGTTTTACATAATTATAATTACAGGTTTAGTGTGGGCTATATATAACAGTATAAAAATCACAAGTTTAGCCCTTTGATTAAGTCTGGGCTATATACCACAGTATTATAATCACAAGCAATATTTTACACAGTAGCATTGATTTTTCCTGCGAGAGACGGGAGAATTCAGGGGAAATCAGCTGTTAGACTATGTTATAAAGAACTCATATGCTACCAATAACCGTATATGGAATAGAAAACAGAATTGGTGTTCATTGTTTTTTTAAACATATTCTTTTAAGGTTGTTTACCCCTGTTTGAATTCAGAAATTTGGAAGTATATGGAGGATAATTGTGCTGAATGCTCCATAAGTGTGGATGTTATGAGATCTATTGGATATTAAATGAAGGATAAAGACACTGATTGATTCAAACTGTTAAGTTAAGAAGGCTAGTATAGTCAGTTATGAATGATACAAAGTCATTTGATTATTAAACAATTTTGTTGTTGAAATTTGGTGGGCACATTTATAAAGAGGATTGAGCTTTTGTTTATATTAAACTGATATGATATATACATGTATGTTATTGAGTGTGTGTATGTCTTCTCACTACAAAAAACTAGGACAATGTTTTTCCTGTTTTGTACAAGTTTAAACTATTATTAAGTATGTAAAAGGCTTATTTCTGACATTGTTCTGTTATAAATCTAATATGTAACAGTTTTAGTCTAGGATGGGTCTGAACACAAAAATTTGGTCTTAAATTCATAATTGTACATTTAAAAACAAAACCTTTATTAACATTAAAATGCAATAGTCAAAAAGAAACTGGAAAAAACAGGCCTCTGTATAACCATGATGTAACAGCTTTAGTATGGAAGCATTTTATGTAATCAATACATTTTGGGGTCATTTTGATATTCTTCAAGATATGTCAAGTCTCACACTTGGTGTCCAATATTCTGTTTGGTTTTTGTGCTATTTCTACTATTTTAAAAGCTGTTTCTATTTCTTTACA
Organism: Ruditapes philippinarum; assembly: GCF_026571515.1. NCBI lineage: Eukaryota > Metazoa > Mollusca > Bivalvia > Venerida > Veneridae > Ruditapes > Ruditapes philippinarum. The sequence goes on along the minus strand of NW_026857566.1, from coordinate 221,182 downwards.
TGAGGTTTATACTTTCTTACATGCTACTTCCACTGTCTAACATGCTGTCTAAATGTACCCTAGCCATTTTTCATGCTGTTTTTACAGTCTCTAGTGCTGTTTTTTCTACCATCATAAAATGCTGTTTTTACCGTTACCATCTTTCTGTCTAATATGCTGTTCCTATCATTCTACATGCTACTTCTACCACCATCTTACATGCTACTTCCACTGTCTTACTTGCTATTTCTACCATGTTACGTGCTATTTTTAGCTCAACTGAGCACAAAGTGCTCAGAAGTGAGCTTTTGTGATGGCAGTGTGTCCGTCATTCATCTTTGATTGTTCATTGTCTGTTATTGTCCACAATTTCTTTAAACAACATAATCTTTTGTCTATCAACACAGTACTTACTATTCTCCATGATAATGGTCAATTTTAAGCATTGTCTTCAATATAAACAACACAACATGGGAAATACACATCAAAATAATCCCTGTTTTACTCCATTTACATCTGTTTAATCTCTCCACAAATTCAAATGTGCCCTTTGAATATGAGAACCCACATATTCATAAATGGTTCCCACTGTTGCCATACTGGTTCTAATATTGTGTTGTTTATATTGAAGATGAAGCTTAAAATTGTCCATAGTTGTGAGGAATAATATGAACTTCATTGATGGACAAAAGGTTTTTGTAAAAATGTTGGAAATGAATTGAAGGTACCGTAAGTGTGCTGATTTTTTCCAGCAAACATTTTCATCTTGAGTGTATTATAGACTTTGAAATATGTTTTTTTTTCAAACAGCTTATATTAAATTTTATTGATATATGTATGATAAGTATAAAATTATGTGCTAGGATTAACAACTATGCATTTTATTTGGATTTAAATCTGTTTGAAGCTCTACACTATAAGTGTCTATGAGTATAACATATCTAATTAGGCTTTCTTGTGTGATATTACAATGCTAAGAGCTTAGATATTTGTCATAGAGCATTTATAAGCAGACAATTATAAATATTTTAAAAAAGAATGATGCTTTGGTAAAAATAACAAACTAAATGTGACATCATTACTGAAAATATGGCCTTTTCTAACAGTGTATCTCAGGTGTGCGATCCATGGCCATCATGGCCCTCTTGTTACTGTCTACTGTCATTTTTTGCTGTTTTTACTGTCATATGAGTTATAGTTTATATAACTTGACTAAGGTCTTGCTCGTGGCCTGTAGGTGACCCCTATTTATTTTGAGATCAAATGGTCAAAGGCCAATGTCACAGTCCTGTGATTGATCAATGACTTAAAAAGGAACAAGCAGTGGTTTATGCTAGGAAGGAACATTGCCAAAGGCCTAGAGATGCCCCCAATTAATTTAAGGGTCATTAGGTTAAAGGTCAAGGTCAGAGTGACACTCGATGTAAGATCCAATTTGATTAATAACTTGGGAAGGAATAAGCTGTGATTGATGAAACTTTTTAGCAACATTGCCCATCGCAAGTAGATGACCCCTATTGACTAGAAGGTCATTGAGTAGAAGGTCATGGTTAGACTTAATAAGTCAAGAATTAGAGTGTCTTCATTTGTAGATTTGTGAAATTTAGTGGTATTTAGTGTACTATTTTTATATACATGTATCATTCTTATTAATATTAACACTTGACCTTTATGACATAATTATTATGCAAGTATGCAATTATGGCACTGTGAAAGGCAAATGAAGTGGGGGCATCAGTGTCCCATAGTCATAATCTTACCTTGCATGCTGTTTTGTAACAGCACCTCTGGACTCATTTAATATGCTGCAGTTTGTAATTTTTACTGTCTCTGTGAAGAAATAAGCTGGTGTTTAACATTTATAATGTCATTGTAATGACCACATTACATTGCCTTACATTTTTTATTGATGTAAAATCAGAAAAGTAATATCAACATATAAAGCATTCTTAGTAATTGCATAACATATTAATTGTGAATTGATTGATATGTATGAAAGCAAATTATTATTTTGCAGTAAGATAAATAAATGAATGCTAGGAAGTAAAGATTAGGCCATGTTGAATACAGTATCTATTTATCTGTTGTGAATTATTGACTGTGAAATGCTTTGTTGTTTCTTGTATAGAGATCATTGATTTTCCTGGAAACAGGACATGTGTTACAGTATGTCTCTTTTCTCTCAGTATATCAATGTAGTACAGAATCATAAGAATGAAAAACTAATTCCCTCAATCTACTACGTCACATTACACAAATAAAAACACAACTCAGTCTTACTTTCAATTTCAAATTGTAATTTGTAACCTAAGCACTTGGGTAACCGATGGTACAACAATTTATACAATATTTTATATTTTATATGACACAATAATGTTTAAGTACTACATTAAAGAAGACACTTTGACGCCATTTTACAAATTTACAAATGCATATCTGTTCACACTCTACCTATGAATGAAACATATTTTATTAATAATTATCTACTTTCTATTTTTGAAAAAGAAATAAAAAATTAAACGATGTAAACCGGTCGGTTACCCAAAGCTGAATGAACTTACACAGACTGAAATACTGCACGAAAATATCGTGCACTCATGTCACGCTTTACTAAATATCCTGACGATGACTACGTTACCTTAAGGGAAAATAATTTCCTTCTAATTCGTTCCTCAAACGAAAGAAATTATATATCTGCGTGGTTGTCCAAAAAAAAGCAGAAAGAAACCAGTGAGTTACTGTTTTTAAAGAAGGTTATAGTTAATCATTGTCCATGAAAACAGTTTTGTCATTTACAGCTTATAAACAAACAGTTACATTATAAATACATGATTCACCTTTCTTAATATTAACATTAAAATGTTCCATCTCTTATCCAAGTATCAACTTGGAAACTCTATAAATGGATGGATTGCATTGTAAAGAAGTGTATTGCTTAAAAACATAATTTTCTACTGTTGCATAGTTTTTGGGTTACTGGCCTGTGGCATATTAAAATCGCACCGTCTGTCTGTCCCCGCTTCAATCGTGTCCAGACTTAAACTTTATCATTGAAAGATTTTGAAATAGCTTGGCATTAATGTCTACACATCAAAACGATGTGTCATGTCCAAGAACCAGATGTCTACCTCAAAGGTCAAGGTCACACTACCATTTTGAAGTTCACTTTATCAAAATTGGAGTTTATTATAAGGTACACACATTCATGTTCAAACTGTAACTTTGTCATGCATGGAAGGTTTTTAAAATATCTTGGCATAAATGTCTACCACATCAAGATGATATGTCAGGGCTAATTAAGGTTCATGTCCGTCTGTCTGTGCATCCCCACTTACACAGCAATCATGTCCAGACTAGAACTTTGTCATGAATTGAGGGATTTTAAAATAACTTGGCACAAATGTTCATCACATAACAAGGTTGTATCGCATCCAAGAATCTTGTCCCCTCTTCAAAGGTCAAGGTCACACTTATATTTTAAAGGTTCACGCTATCACAATTAGAGATTATACACATTTGTGTCCTGACTATAATTTTGTCATGCATTGAAGAGTTTTAAAATAACTTGGAACAAATGTCTACCACATCAAGATGATGTATTGTGTGTAAGACCCAATTGCCCCTACCTCCAAGGTTAAGGTCAATCTTATAGTTTGAAGGTACTTATGCTCATAAGAAGAAATTGAAGGTACACATTAGTTTCCAGAGTCCAGACTATAACATTGTCATGCATATCTTAAAATAACTTGGCATAAATATCTACCACATCAAGATGATGTGTCACATCCAAGGCCCTTGTCCCAAGGTGTTACGTTTGCTATAAATAGCGCTTCATTTCACAAGAACAATATTAAGCAATTAGTTACTTTCATTTTCTTTTCTTTTCATAATATCTGCATGCTTAAGAAACCTTTTCGAGGGCATTCTTCATTGCTTGAAAGCTCTTGTATTTAACTGGTTAAAGGATATTTAATCTGTTTGGCAGAAATGTTAACCATAATGGTTAAGGGGTCACTTAACTTATATAGTCTTATGTAGGAAAACACATCTGAGACTTGTGTAAAATTACAATGCCAAGAGCTTGGATATTTGGCATGTAACATCACTTTAAGGTCCACAACATAAATGTTATTAATCATGCCCCTTGGGTTAATATCAGCTCCATCTTAAGGGTCACTTGTTTGATATAGTTTTTTTGTATATATGGGAAACACATTAATGTCTTATATTGTGAAACTGCAATGCCTAGAGCTTAGATATTTGACATGCAGCATGGCCTTGTTTACCACTACACATTGATATCAATAAATTGATATAATTCATGCCCCTGGGGTCAATATTGGCCCACCTAAGGGTCACATATTTTATATTGACTTCTATAGAAAAACATATTTGAGTGTTATCGTGTGAAACTACAATGCCCAGAGCCTAGATATTTGGCATGTAGCATTTCCTTATGGGCCTCAGTGATACTGTTATTAGTTTTAATCATGCTATTGCCCGCCCCAGGATCAGGGAATTTAAATAGACTTATATAGGAAAACTCTTTTAGTCTTAATGTGTGAAACTACAAAGCCTAGAGCCTAGATATTTAATATGTTGTATCAAATTGTAAATTTCTACAAAAGTTATATTAATCATGACCCCAAGATAAAAATTGACCTTGCCCCAGGAGTCACTTGCCTCATGTAGACTAACATATAGGAAAACAAATCTTACCTTTTTATTGATATCTACTTTGCCTCTATATTTATAAATATATATTATTGCCCAGTTGATCTCTATTAAACAATGCACCTTGGGTAAATAATGCCCCTTAGCCTTGGAGGTGTTCCAGTATAAAAAGAATAATAAAGATACTCAAAGAAATTTACGTTTAAGGGTATATTGTCCCATCTTTGGGGTGCTCTTGTTAAATTTTTATGCCCCTCCCTTCGTCTGTCTGTCCATCTGTCCCATTTCATTTGTGTCCGGACTGTTACTTTGTCACACATTGAGGGATTTTGAAATAACTTGGCCAAATGTCTACCACATCAAGATGATGTGTCATGCCCAAGCCCCCCTACCTCAAAAGTCAAGGTACACACATTCGTGTCCGGACTGTAACTTTGTCATGCATCAAATTATTTTAAAATAACTAGGCATTAATGTCTACCACATCAAGATGATGTGTCGCGTCCAAGAATTACGTCTCTACCTCAAAGGTCAAGGTCACACTAACATTTTGAAGTTTCACATTATCACAATTAGAATTAATAGGCACACACAATCGTGTCCGAGCTGTAACTTTATCTGCATGGAAGGATTTTAAAATAGCTTGGCATAAATGTCTACAACATCAAGGTGATGTGTCTCGTCAAAAAAACACGTCCCTACCTCAAAGGTCAAGGTCACACTACCATTTTGAAGTTCACTTTATCACAATTAGAGTTTATAGGTACACACATTCGTGTCCGGGCTGTAACTTTGTCATGCATCGAAGGATTTTAAAATAACTAGGCATAAATGTCTACCACATCAAGACGACATGTCGCGACAAAGACCCATGTCCCTACCTTCAAGGTCAAGGTCACACTTATAGTTTGAAGGTACTCATTCTCTCGAGAAGAGTTTGAAGATACACATTCATGTCCGGACTGTAACTTTGTCATGCATGGAAGGATTTTAAAATAACTTGGCACAAATGTCTACCACATCAAGACAATGTGTCGCGGCTAAGGCTCATGTCCTGTCTGTGTGTGTCCCCACTTACACAACAATCATGTCCAGACTGTAACTTTGTCATGCATTGAGGGATTTTGAAATAATTTGGCACAAATGTCTATCTCATAACAACATTTTGTCGTGTCCAGGAACCACGTCCCTTCTTCAAAGGTCAAGGTCACACTTATATTTTGAATTTCATGCTATCACAATTAGAGATTACAGGTACAATAATACAAAGAACAATATTCAGCAATTAGTTACTTCCATTCTCTTTTCTTTTCATAATACCTGCATGCTTAGGGACATTCGTCACTTGGGTGACAGCTCTTGTTCTTACTTCTTTTTGTCAGTTTCTGCAGCCAGTATGATATGACAGGTATTATAGCTGAGTTGTGATAAATTCAGGTATTTCTTGTTAGTTTTGTTAGAGCAGAATATTGAGTGCTAATTACTTCCTAACTTTTTACTTAATTTGTTGTTCTTCAGTGTAAAATATGTCAAAGCAGTCTTAAAAAAATAGGAGCTCATAATTCACTTTATTATTACATGAATATTATCTTTAGATTTATTTTACTTGGTTTATCTTTAAACTGCAAATAGACATGTATACTCTATGTACATATGTGATATAATGATGATTATATTTACATTGACAAAGGATGATAAATGGTTTTTAAAACTTATATATTGGGATGAGTGAACAAATAACTAACAATGTTTATTGTAATTCATATTGTTATAAATGACAATTTGTTACATTTTACAAGTAGGTCAAGTTAAAACATTTTGTCATTTTTTTATTCTGTTCATGTTCAATTTTCAGTTTTCTGTCTGGATAGGTTGTTTTTATTTGCCTGGGGATTTTTTAAGCCAAATATATATATATATGTACAAAACAGGAAATCATTACATACATCAGTATCAACAGACATCTGTAAAATACTAATTTATATCTTCTAATGGGCATGAAGCTCACCTAAACTTTAGTTTAGTTCATGTGTAAATTTTCAAAAGAGATAAAAAAAATATCTGGAATAAGTCAGCTGGAGTTTATGAAAAGAACAAAATTTGTGAAATTTAAAAAAATGAGGATCGTGAGACTTTTAAAGAAGACCAATAGTGTTACAAATTACTATGGAAATGAGAAAACACCATAGGCGAGCACGACGAAAGTTACCTTTCTTGAAATTATGCTCATGTATGACATCAGAACAAGAAGATTTCCCTGACTCTGCTAAACCGTATGTTAAATCAGAGTTAACATCATCTACCTCATCACCACATGCATCTTCATCGGTAAGTCTACAAACTCCATGCTCACTATCATATAATATACCATGTTTTATATGTCTGTGCTTTAGCAATTTCTTGTTAACTGTCTTTCAGTTGAACCTCTTTAAGAACTGAGGTCAAATGTTTGTCTCATTGAGCTAAGTCATGTCATGAATGGACCTCTTCCCTGATTGAAAGATTAGTTTTGTTTGTCCCCCCCCCCCCCAGCACTTGTCTTGCACTTTGGTTAAGTTTTTGTATACAAGTTTGTATCTCCAAAACTACTGAAGGCAATTGGTTGAAACTTCACACACTTATATTTTAGTGCATAATAGGAGGTCCCTGCCCATAATTCTAACATGGATTTTGATAAAATTATGACCCTTTTCTAACTTACAAAATTCTACATTATACAGTATTACTAGCGCTGAGAATAGTTAAGCAAAATGTCCTACCAAGATCTGCCATTAGTTATCTGCCCTTGAATTGGAAAAATTTTCATTGCATGGAAATGAATATGGTAGTGGTAAGATTTGATTATTGCACAGTGAAATATAGTTAAATGATTTCAGAAACAATCACAAGTGTGGTTATAATTTTTATGAGTGATTGAAGGAACGGTCATATATTTTTGAATTATGCACAAATGGTCAAAAAATTGTGAAGGGATGGTCATAAATTTTAATTGTGAAGTAATGGTTATGAATGTTTGGAATTTATCATAGTTATAAGAAGTCAGGTGCAGTCAGGGTCATGAGAGGTTGGAGATAATGTCAAAGAGTAATCAAAGTGGTAGTGGTCATATGTGGTTGGAGGTATAGTCAGAAGTTGTTAAAGGAGTAGAGGTCATGAAAGGTTGAAGATATAGTCAGATGTGGTAAAAATGGTGGAGTTCATGAGTGGCTGGAGGTTAATTCAAGAGTAGTTAAAGTGGTAGTGGTTACGAGAGGTTGAAGGTATAGTAAAGAGTGGTTAAAGGAGTTGATGTCATGACTGGTTGGTAGTACAGTCATGAGTGGTTAAAGGAGTAGAGATCATGACTGGTTGGTAGTACAGTCATGAGTGGTTAAAGGAGTAGAGATCATGAATGGTTGGTAGTACAGTCATGAGTGGTTAAAGGAGTAGAGATCATGAATGGTTGGTAGTACAGTCATGAGTGGTTAACAGAGTAGAGATCATGACTGGTTGGTAGTACAGTCATGAGTGGTTAAAGGAGTAGAGATCATGAATGGTTGAAGATATTGTCAAATGTTGTAGAGGTCATAAATAGTTTAAGATGTAGTCAAGAGTAGTTAAAGAGGTAGTGGTTACGAATGGTTAGAGATCTAGTCAAATGTGGAAAAGCGGCGGCATGGACAAGTGGTTAACACATCAGACCAGTATTTTAAGGATCTCTATTGGCTTGGGTTCAAAGCTGTCAGTGGTGAACAATTGTTTCTTTGAGCAAGGAACTTTACACTCATTGTTCAGTACTGGTTGATTCCAGGAACAGATTCAAAAGTGTGTTTATTAGCAATTACCTTCCTTCACAATCAAACTTTAAATAAATTCTGTATAAGTTTTAGTTGTTTGTTTGAGTCAGAAGTGGTTAATGGAGTAGAGGTCATGAGTGGTTGAAGATATAGTCAAGAGAAGCTAAAAAGGTAGAGGTCATGAGTGTTAGGGGGTGAAGTCAATGGTAATTAAAGTGGTAGAGGTCATATATGGTTGGTAGTATAGTCAGAAGTGGTTAAAGTAGTAGAGGTAATGTGTGGTTTAAATGGTTGAAGCGTAGAGCTTATATGTGGTTGTCAGGAGCAGTTTAAGTGGTAGAGGTCATGAGTTAAGTTGGAGATGCAGACAAACAGGGTAGAGCTCATATGTGGTTGGAGGTGTAGTCACAAGTGGTTAAAGCGGTAGAGGTCATGAGTGGTTGGAGGTACAGACAGGAGTGGTTAAAGAGGTAGAGGACATGAGTGGTTTTAGGTGTAGTCAAGAGTGGTTAAAGTGGAAGAGCTCTTAAGTGGTGGGAGTGTAGTAAAGAGTGATTAAAGAGGTAGAGGTCATGAGTGGTGGAAGTGTAGTAAAGAGTGATTAAAGAGGTAGAGGTCATGAGTAGCGGAAGTGTGATAAAGAGTGGTTGAAGAGGTAGATGACATGAGTGGCAGAAATGTAGTAAAGAGTGGTTAAAGAAATACAGGTCATGAGTGGTGAAAGTGTAGTAAAGGGTGATTAAAGAGGTAGAGGTCATGAGAAGTTGAAGTATGGAGAGGTAGAGGTCATGAGAAGCTGAAGTATAGTAAAGAGTGGTTAAAGAAATACAGGTCAAGAGTGGTGGAAGTTTAGTAAAGAGTGGTTATAGAAGTAGAGGTCATGAGTGGCAGAAGTGTAGTAAAGAGTGGTTAAAGAGGTAGGTCAAGAGTGGTGGAAGTTTAGTAAAGAGTGGTTAAAGAGGTAGAGGTCATGAGTGGCAGAAGTGTAGTAAAGAGTGGTTAAAGAGGTAAGTCAAGAGTGGTGGAAGTTTAGTAAAGAGTGGTTATAGAAGTAGAGGTCATGAGTGGCAGAAGTGTAGTAAAGAGTGGTTAAAGAGGTAGGTCAAGAGTGATGGAAGTTTAGTAAAGAGTGGTTAAAGAGGTAGGTCAAGAGTGGTGGAAGTTTAGTAAAGAGTGGTTATAGAGGTAGGTCAAGAGTGGTGAAAGTGTAGTAAAGAGTGGTTAAAGAGGTAGGTCAAGAGTGGTGGAAGTTTAGTAAAGAGTGGTTATAGAGGTAGGTCAAGAGTGGTGGAAGTGTAGTAAAGAGTGGTTATAGAGGTAGGTCAAGAGTGGTGGAAGTTAAGTAAAGAGTGCTTAAAGAGGTAGAGGTCAAGAGTGGTGGAAGTTTAGTAAAGAGTGGTTAAAGAGGTAGGTCAAGAGTGGTGGCAGTAATGGTCATGTTTGGTTGCAGGGATTATTATGAGTGGTTTAAAATATATTCATGAAGAGCTGAAGAGAAGTTTTGATTGGTTGAAAGTACAGTCAGGAATAGTTGAAGGGATACGGAGTTAAAAATAGTTAAAAAAAGTACAATGGATAAGTAAATTTTATTTACAGATTGAAGTTTTTTTAACTGTATTTCAAAAACAATTTCTTATCTCACATGTGAGATAGATTTGCAGTATTTTATTCTAAGAGATGTTTCCAAATTTTAATACTTTTACACTCTCTGACTTGTAATGGTTGGTGCTGAGTGAGCTATTTTGAAATAAAGTAGATAAGGATTTAGATAAATAATCCATATGGTGTGTTAGAATATGCTAGACAACCTAGAAATAGTGAAGGGAATAATGTGGGTTTCTGACACTTGTGAACACTGTACAGTAAATTTTAATAATCTGAAGTTTGTTCTGATGAAGGATGTGTTCTATTTCCTAGACCATACCTAAATATTTTAAACTCATTAACACTGGGGTGCAAATTATTTTCTTTTTGATTTTTGTACACAATTTTATGTATTAACTTAAAAATTCAGATTTGAATGTTAGGCGTAAACTTAAATTCTCAAAGTTGTAATATTTATCACTCTATAAAGTTAAAAATAAAAGAAATATTTCACCAGAAGTCTCAAGTTGATTTGTTCCACATGAGAACTATTAAATTATATGTGACCAAGTGTTGTAACTTTTTGGTGATTTAGATATTTTTTTAATTTTAAGGCAACTGTGAGTTTTTTTTACATGACATTTTATTGATGATCACGTTATTTTGCAGTTTTGTTCAAACTTGTCAATGATATTCACAGTCAAATGACTGTTAAGTGTAAATAGGTGTTGTCCGGAACTGGCAAATGTGGGCTTTTCCCAGCTAATCCGTAGGTACAACAAACTTTTACAGTGAAGCTATAAATTACATTGCACTGTCTTCAACAGTTGATATTCCAAAGTAAAAAGTTTTTGTAGTTTGACTTTTAAAAATAAATATTTACAAAATGCTTGTGTGAAATTCATATGGCAGTAAATTGCCTTCAAAACGAATGGCACATCCTTAATGAATGAAACCTCATATAAAATAGCAGGATAATATTTTATTCTGGAACATTTTATTTTATTTTCTACAACATTCATGTGTGTTAAATAAATGAGACATTCTAAGTTACAACTGTTTCAAGAATCAACCATAAGATTATAGAACTTATGTGATTTTACTGTGTAAAGAATTTATAAAAAATAAGAATTTATAAAAAAAATTCATGAGACATAATACCTAATTATTTATAATAATTAAGTGGAGGTTTATTCCCCCACTTATATCTATGCCAGGGTTTCTTCCTCCACTTATATCTTCCTCTTTAACCATTTAAGTATGTGTTTTTCTGCATAGACAAAGTTTTCCTTCAGCAGTAAAACTGGAAATTCAGCAAAGTCTTTCTCTTTATATTTACAGATAGTTCATATATTTTGATTAATTGTTAAAGAAAAACATAATAGCAATTATGATCATTGTTTTAAGTCATTAAGTGCAGTGCATTCTTAAAAGATGTACTTTGGTGGAGAATGTTTAATGTAAGACAGTTACTGTTCCCATATATTATTATATGTAGAAGAAAAAAATTGTATCTTAATGGGGAAAAAATACCTGGAATGTTACTTACTTACTGTGATATAACAGTGCTACACCAAGAACTTATTATAAATAATTCGGTATTAAATGACAAATTTCATTCCTTTAAGTTAGGAGGAAAATATATTGAATATTCTATCCTTAATCGAAGTTCATTTACTTGATCTTTTTATTTAGCAAGAAGAGATAAAAGAATAAACTTGCCCATTTTTTGAAGATTCTGAAATCTCAGTGGGGATGATGATGTTTGATATGTGAGGAACCTGCATATATGCATTATGGTTGGTTATTGATTCTTGCTAGTTTTAAATCCATGCTAGAGGGATATTAATGGGGTCTTCCTCCACTTATATCTATGCTGGGTTCTTCCTCCACTTATATCTATGCTGGGTTCTTCCTCCACTTATATCTATGCCGGGGTCTTCCTCCACTTATATCTATGCTGGGTTCTTCCTCCACTTATATCTATGCTGGGTTCTTCCTCCATTTATATCTAAGCTGGGTTCTTCCTCCACTTTTATCTATACCCGGGATTTTCCTCAACTTATATCTATGCCCACGTCTTCATCCACTTATATCTATGCTGGTGGGACAGGGGGTCTTTATTCACTTATACTCTATACTGGTGGGACATTCATGGGGTCTTCATCCACTTATACTCTATACTGGTGGGACATTCATGGGGTCTTCCTCCACTTATATATATGCTGGTGGGACATTCATGGGGTCTTCATCCACTTATACTCTATACTGGTGGGACATTCATGGGGTCTTCATCCACTTACATCTTTGCTGCTGGGACATTCATTAGGTCTTTATTCACATATATCTATGCTGCTGGGACATTTATGGGGTCTTCATCCACTTAAATCTAAGGTGGTGTGACATTTATCGGGTCTTTATCCACTTATACTCTATACTGGTGGGACATTCATTTGGTCTTCATCCACTTACATCTTTGCTGCTGGGACATTCATGGGGTCTTCATCCACTTATATCTTTGCTGCTGGGACATTCATTAGGTCTTTATCCACATATATTTATGCTGGTGGGACATTTATGGGTTCTTCATCCACTTAAATCTATGGTGGTGGGACATTTATGGGTTCTTCATCCACTTAAATCTATGGTGGTGGGACATTTATGGCATCTTCCTCCACTTAAATCTATGGTGGTAGGACATTTATGGGGTTTCATCCACTTAAATCTGTGGTGGTGAGACGTTTATCAGGTTTTCATCCACTTATTCTCTATACTGCTGGGACATTTATAGGGTCTTTCTCCACTTATATATATGCTGGTGGGACATTTATGGGGTCTTCCTCCACTTATATATATGCTGGTGGGACATTTTTTGGGGTCTTCCTCCACTTATATTAATTATATGCTGGTTGGACATTATGGGGTCTTCCTCCACATATATCTATGCTGGTGGGACATTTATAGGGTCTTTCTCCACTTATACTCTATACTGGTGGGACATTTATGGGGTCTTCCTCCACTTATACTCTATACTGGTGGGACATTTATGGGGTCTTCCTCCACTTATACTCTATACTGGTGGGACATTTATGGGGTCTTCCTCCACTTATACTCTATACTGGTGGGACATTTATGGGGTCTTCCTCCACTTATACTCTATACTGGTGGGACATTTATGGGGTTTTCCTCCACTTATACTCTATACTGGTGGGACATTTATGGGGTCTTCCTCCACTTATATATATGCTGGTAGGACATTTTTTGGGGTCTTCCTCCACATATGTCTATGCTGGTGGGACATTTATGGGGTCTTCCTCCACTTATACTCTATACTGGTGGGACATTTATGGGGTCTTCCTCCACTTATACTCTATACTGGTGGTACATTTATGGGGTCTTCCTCCACTTATACTCTATACTGGTGGGACATTTATGGGGTCTTCCTCCACTTATACTCTATACTGGTGGTACATTTATGGGGTCTTCCTCCACTTATACTCTATACTGGTGGGACATTCATGGGGTTTTCCTTTACTGATTTCAGCTGCGATATTTCACATGAAACAACTTCAGTGTGTCTTAAAAATAAAGCCAAATTAGAGAAGAAACTAAAAAACTATATCCTTAGTTTACAAATTGTGGTGAAGTTGAGGTATCAATTTGAAGCCGTGTAAAATTCTTGTGTATAGCAAGATCAGTCTGTGATTACAAAAAAACAAACAGACTATAGTCATATTGACTTTTGCAGTGAGAGAGCATCTCTGTATATTGAACGTGTGTAACTTACAGTATGTTCCAGTGTATAACTTGTTACTGGCTTGTGTTACTGCTAGGAGAAAATAATCTCCAATATAGTCCCAGCAAAGCAAAGGATCAATTGTGTTTAAATATTCATCAAATGGGAAATTTATGCTGAAGGGTGTTCAGATATATATTTGTAAACTGCTGCCTTCTGAGCTGTGTTTGTGTATTATGTAAATACTTCTGTTGGAATAAACATAATAACAGAAATTATGGGAGATATTCAATCTAATTTAGGATCAAAAGCTTCAACTCCAAGTGAGGAAGAAAGTCCTATTTTGTCACAGAAGAAGGTTTGTAAAAAAAAAATTGATTTGCTACTATATCGCTTATTTTAGTTGTAATTGTAGGTTACTGGGTAATTCAAAAAAATATAGAAGCAGGTTATAATTTTTCATGAAAGTAATATTTCAATATAGATATTTTTGCATAAGTTCTATTTTAAAGGAAAAAATTGTTTAAGTTTCAACATAATTTGCCTTAGCGAGTCTTGACTAAAAAAATTGCCAGTTAATCAGTAAATACTGTTGCCAATGAATTTAGTTACTTTTGACTTTTCTTGCCTAAAAGACAGACCCTTTCTATTTGTCACATGATTTCTGTAGTTTATGAAAAAATTCCATGAGTCCTGTCACCAGACAACATGTTCTTTTACTTCAATTGCTAGTAAATCAGATACCCTGATCTGAAAAACTACAGATGTTGCCAGTAAAACAGACCTTAAACTGTGTAATCTTTGTGAATTGACAGAAAAATAACTTTGTTGCAAAATAAGCAGTTGCTTAAACTAACTCACTTTCAGACCTATGTTTCAAGTAAAGCAGCCCTAGTATGTGTTGCCAGTAAGCTCATTCCTTGATTTTTGTTCAAACGAAAGATTGCGCGAGGGTAGTCTACATGGAAGTCGGGTGTGTTTTAAGGCGACATCGCAGCTTAAATCATGCTAATTGGGCACGTACACACCAACACTGGCTTAGACAACAATGAAATAATGTTCTTTTCTCTGACGAGTCAAGATTTTCCGTTCATCAAGCTGATGGCAGGGTTTCGAGTATATCATAGGAGAAATGAACGTTTTGCTGACTGCTGCATACTTGAATGAGATTGTTTGGAGGGTGGGGGTTCAGTCTTTGTCTGGGCAGGCATTGCACATGGCTTTCGCACTAATCTCATTGTTATCAAAGGGAACTTGAATGCCCAACACCACCGAGATGAAATTCTTGCGAGGCATGTTATCCCACTGTTTCAAATAATGCCAATATCACTCTTTTTCAACATGAAAATGTCACAAGCCATATAGCTAGGGACTTTTTGAATTTCCTCAGGGCGAATAACATTGAATTTATTAATGACTGGCCTGCCAAAAGCCCTGATCTAAATCGCATTAAACACCTTTGTGATAATTTGGACCAGCGTGTTAGATTAGCCCTATTCCACCGTCAAACGTTGTTCTTAATTCAGGAATGAAACAACATTCCACAAGCTGAAATCAATATGCTGATCCGTTCTATGTGCCAAGGATGCCAGGCAGTCCTTCATGCTGAAAGTGGTCATACCTGATACTAATTTGTGATTTTGTTGGGCATCTTCTGCATTTTAACTACCATTTCACTACTTTTGAATAAACCCTCAGAAATAATTTTTCATAAAAAATTGCAATAAAATACTCTTTCAATATACATATACATCTACTTTAATCCTGATTTCATATCTGCACTTAAATACTGGGAAAGTTCTTTATTTATTCAGTATATCTCAGTTAAGTGTAAAAATTAGTTGTTTTTTATGCTGCATCAAAGAGACATAAAAATGTCAATCACAAGTTTTAAGCTTTTCCCACCATACTTGAAAATATGAGCATCACAGAAAAACTTTTTATATGAGGAAAGAAAATAGAACAAAACCTTAAATTTAGTTGGCTATTTATAAAATGAATATTGATTTCAATAAATAGTTAAAATTGTTAAGGCTTGAATGAAGTGAGACAGAATTTTCAGTGTGGAATTTTAAGTTTGGGGCTGAGGGCCAGTGTTTCTATAGGAATTACTGGTAAACGTAATCAAATGTTAATTAAGTCATTTTCAAGCAGCCAAGTTTGGAAACATTTAGACTAAATTTAATTATCAAAGAAAATATACTAAGTTCTAATGTAATAACAAGTGTTGCCTCTGTTTTATGTTTAACTGTTGAATGAAAATTTCAAGACAATGAGAAATAAATTATACAAATATGTTAATAAGATTTCTGATACTTGTATAAATTCTGTTGTGGTCTGTAATGTGTTCAGATAGTTGATGAAGTTACTTAACAATGTTCATTCTTTAAGCTTTGAAGTAAAACACCAATTAAAACTTCATGCGTGTATAAGGCTACAGAATAAGAACAAAATATTGACCTAGAGGAACACAACTTGAGATTATCCTTTTCCAAAAGTCACACTAGAATTTTCAGAAGTCAATTTTGTTTTCCTGTGGTATGTTTTTTATGATTTCTACAATATAATGACTAATATAATATAATATAATGTCTTAAAAATAGACCTTATGAATTGCATGATTTTGTCAATTGATGTTTTTCGGGAGTAATCCCCCTTTCCTAAACTGTCAGTGTTAATCCCAACATTTTAGCATCTTTCTGAGGGACCTCAAACACAATAGTGAGAATACTCAGAACTGATGTGATATTTCAGCCTAATTTATTATGTTAAACTCAAGTAAATTTAAAGATAAAAAATTAAAACATTCATTTGTTTTTTACAACAAACAGTACAACTGACATATCTATTACATATATTTATGCCCCCACAATGTGGGAGCATATAGCGTTGCACTTGTCCGTCCGTCCGTCAATCCGTCTGTCAGTCAGTCCGTCCGTCCGTCCGTCCGTACGTCCCGAAATCTTGTGAACGCAACTCCTCTTAAACCGGATGGCAGATTTTGCTTAACCCATTACTTCATATACACGCCTTTTAACGCCTTTTTCACCCCCCCCCCCTTTTTGTTGTTTCAAATTATGAAAAAATGCCTTATTTAGGCCCCAAACACTTGTTTTTGTTTAAGAAATGTTGTTAAAAAAATTGACCTCTTTTTCGGCGCGGCCCCCCAACCAAAAGATACATCAGGGGGTTGCCAGAAGGGGGATGTGCCCCCTTCTGTTTTGGGGGGTTTGAAGGGGGGCGGAGTCCCCCTCATCGCCAAGAAAATTTTGGACTTGTGAGAGGCTGTAAATGACCCCAGATTGATCATAAGGTAACGTGTAACCAACGCTGAAAAGCATTTGACTCTATCTCAATCCATTGATAAGTTGCAGCACTTTGAAATCAATTTTGATGGAAAAAATCAACGCAAAATAGTGATTTTTGGCAATTTTGAGATGTCCCCTCGTTGCCATGGTAACAGAAAATTTAAGTCTGAGCATGTTGTTGCAAGGACAATGGTCCAGTCAACATTTGTGCCAAGTTTGATTAGTGTTGAAGCAGTTTTTATAGTATTATAGCAATTTGAACTTGTAACGGGAGACTTTTCAATGAAAACAGCCATTTTTCACAAAATGCTCATGAAGCAATGGGTTAATGAAAAAAATAAAAAAATCTACAAAACAACAATTTTTTCTTCAAATTTATATGACAGGCCATGTTTAAACATGAAAAAACGCGATTTAGGGTAATTTCAAGTATTTTCATCATTTTCAGTTAACCCATTACTTCATATACACGCCTTTTAACGCCTTTTTCACCCCCCCCCCCCCTTTTTGTTGTTTCAAATTATGAAAAAATGCTTATTTAGGCCCCAAACACTTGTTTTTGTTTAAGAAATGTTGTTAAAAAAATTGACCTCTTTTTCGGCGCGGCCCCCCAACCAAAAGATACATCAGGGGGTTGCCAGAAGGGGGATGTGCCCCCTTCTGTTTTGGGGGGTTTGAAGGGGGGCGGAGTCCCCTCATCGCCAAGAAAATTTTGGACTTGTGAGAGGCTGTAAATGACCCCAGATTGATCATAAGGTAACGTGTAACCAACGCTGAAAAGCATTTGACTCTATCTCAATCCATTGATAAGTTGCAGCACTTTGAAATCAATTTGATGGAAAAAATCAACGCAAAATAGTGATTTTTGGCAATTTTGAGATGTCCCTCGTTGCCATGGTAACAGAAAATTTAAGTCTGAGCATGTTGTTGCAAGGACAATGGTCCAGTCAACATTTGTGCCAAGTTTGATTAGTGTTGAAGCAGTTTTTATAGTATTATAGCAATTTGAACTTGTAACGGGAGACTTTTCAATGAAAACAGCCATTTTTTCACAAAATGCTCATGAAGCAATGGGTTAATGAAAAAAATAAAAAAATCTACAAAACAACAATTTTTCTTCAAATTTATATGACAGGCCATGTTTAAACATGAAAAAACGCGATTTAGGGTAATTTCAAGTATTTTCATCATTTTCAGTTAACCCATTACTTCATATACACGCCTTTTAACGCCTTTTTCCCCCCCCCCCCCTTTTTGTTGTTTCAAATTATGAAAAAATGCCTTATTTAGGCCCCAAACACTTGTTTTTGTTTAAGAAATGTTGTTAAAAAAATTGACCTCTTTTTCGGCGCGGCCCCCAACCAAAAACATACATCAGGGGGTTGCCAGAAGGGGGATGTTGCCCCCTTCTGTTTTGGGGGGTTTGAAGGGGGGCGGAGTCCCCCTCATCGCCAAGAAAATTTTGGACTTGTGAGAGGCTGTAAATGACCCCAGATTGATCATAAGGTAACGTGTAACCAACGCTGAAAAGCATTTGACTCTATCTCAATCCATTGATAAGTTGCAGCACTTTGAAATCAATTTTGATGGAAAAAATCAACGCAAAATAGTGATTTTTGGCAATTTTGAGATGTCCCCTCGTTGCCATGGTAACAGAAAATTTAAGTCTGAGCATGTTGTTGCAAGGACAATGGTCCAGTCAACATTTGTGCCAAGTTTGATTAGTGTTGAAGCAGTTTTTATAGTATTATAGCAATTTGAACTTGTAACGGGAGACTTTTCAATGAAAACAGCCATTTTTCACAAAATGCTCATGAAGCAATGGGTTAAACTTACAGGGATGAACAACCTTAATGTGTAGATGGTAGTAAAGGAAGGAATTTTCGCTGCGACCAAATTTAACAGAATTATGGCCCTTTGTTGATTTTTGCACTAGATACTATGTAGAAATTTTGTGAACGCAACTCCTCTTAAACCGGATGGCAGATTTTGCTTAAACTTACAGGGATGAACAACCTTAAACTTACAGGGATGAACAACCTTAATGTGTAGATGGTAGTAAAGGAAGGAATTTTCGCTGCGACCAAATTTAACAGAATTATGGCCCTTTGTTGATTTTTTCACTATATACTATGTAGAAATTTTGTGAACGCAACTCCTCTTAAACCGGATGGCAGATTTTGCTTAAACTTACAGGGATGAACAACCTTAATGTGTAGATGGTAGTAAAGGAAGGAATTTTTGCTGCGACCAAATTTAAGAGAATTATGGCCCTTTGTTTACTTTTTCACTATATACTATGTAAAAATTTTGTGAACGCAACTGCTCTTGAACCGGATGGCAGATTTTGCTTAAACTTCAAAGGATGAACAATCTTAATGTGTAGATAGTAGTAATGGAAGGAATTTTTGCTGTGACCAAATTTAACAGAATAATGGCCCTTTGTTGATTTTTTCACTATATACTATGTAGAAATTTTGTGAACGCAACTCCTCTTAAACCAGATGGCAGATTTTGCTTAAACTTCCAGGGATGAACAACCTTAATGTGTAGATGGCAGTAAAGGAAGGAATTTTTGCTGCAACCAAATTTAACAGAATTATGGCCCTTTGTTGATTTTTTCATTATATACTATGTAGAAATTTTGTGAACGCAACTCCTCTTAAACCGGATGGCAGATTTTACTTAAACTTCCAGGGATTAACAACCTTAATGTGTAGATGGTAGTAAAGGAAGGAATTTTTGCTGCGACCAAATTTTAACAGAATTATGGCCCTTTGTTGATTTTTAGTTTTCAACTGTAGTCCAAAAAATATTTGACCTAGAGTCATAAGATTGACAGAACAGTGGCGTGTGGGGGCATCAGTGTCCTATGGACACATTTCTAGTTTAAATTTGATTTATATCATGTGTTAAGGGTCTCTAAAATTGGTTATGATTTTCATACATCTTGAAGGAAGAGCATATAGTCGCCACCCTCTCTGTCCCTCAGTCTGTCCTTCTGTCACACATTTTGTCCAGTGTGTATAACTCTGAAAGTTTTGAAGGACTTTGATTAAAACTTATAATAGAGAATTGAACATATCTCACATAGTGTATAGAGAGGTGAACTACAATGCTACCTTGATTGTATTATTATAATACTTTCTGCACTTTTGCTAATATTAAAATGTTAGCCTTTATTCATTGACATAATTTATTATGTCTTCATATTTGATGGTTAGCTCAATAGGGAGAGCATGAGATTTTTAAAATGTAGGGGTAGCTTAAATTTCTCAATGATAATGAAATTTGACATAAAGTCTTTGGTTCTCACTGCTGATTAAAAAATCATGAGAGATCCTTAGTGGTGACTTGTGAAGAATTTGATAATTACTTGTTAGTTATCTACAAAAGCTAGTAGATATCACCAGAAATAACATGCCAAACAAGATCTCATTCAGCCTCCAGTTTCCAAAGAAAAATAGTCATTAAATTGTGTCTATTGTCTTCTAGTGGGCAATTAATGGTGTTGGCAGTGCTTAACTTTTTCCTTAACATCCATTTCTCAGAAACTTAAAATACTGTTCACTTCATACTTGGTACATGTTTATTGTCTTGAAAGGGTATTGTCTTGAAAGGACACCTTTTCAAATGGACAGATAATCCAAAAAATATTTTTTTACAAAGTTATGTCCCTTTTTTTATCTTAATTATTTTGCTGAGAGTCTGTCAAAGACAATCTCTTGAGACAATTGGAATACTTGTAAATGTTTTAAATTAGGCTGTTTTTTTTTAAAGGGCAGGTAACCTTGTAGTTCTTATATGATAGAACTATTTTCATTCTGTATTATATCTGAGATGATAATTGTTAATCAGCAAGAAATTGATAAACCTTTCTTGCAAATCGGCATGTGTGTTTACCAAACACAAATGCTTGTTTTTTCCTTAGATTAAGGTCACAACAACAAAGTGACTCAAAATGGACAGGACGGGTTTCAAAAAACCCTCCATGCATTATTTCAGGCCCAAGTGAACCCACCAAGTTTTTGTGTGCCAGATGGCTATTACACTTTCTCCCTTAAACAAATTCTAGTGGGATTCAAACGAATTTGTAAAGAATTTGCAAAGACCTAGAATAGTTACTTTTGTTAGTTTATAGATGATATCAATATTGTAAGTTTATCAGAAATGAATAAAGGAGAGTAAACACACTGGCAAAGTATAGATGTTTTGCCTCAGCAGTATTGACATAGTTTTGGCACTCTGTGCATATACTACTGTTCTTTTATGCTATATTAACATCTTACAATAATACTAAATACCTGGAAATGCTCCATCTTTCATTCCCCACTATCTATTCCCATATTTTTAGAATAGTTTTCAAAGTCATTTGTGTTCTTTCTGCTGTAGTATTTATGTTCTTAGTTAATTTTGTAGAATTTGTCTGGGAATTTGAGGATAAAGTTAAAATGGTGGCTGATTGTTTATATTTGTATAAGATTTAAAGAGTGAGAAATCAAGTATGATTGTTACATAACATGATTTATGATATCTTATGCATGTAAAACTTTTAATATTTATTGCAGACAAGCTTATGGTCCTAATTTACCTGTTAATTTCTTGTCTTCAACCTAAATGTATTGTATTAATATTGTAATGTAGAGTAATTGGAATGTGAAAAAATGAAGATCAAAGGACATGACAGTTTGACTTTTTTACTATGATGATCTCAATTTTTTTTTGCAAAAACACCCAATCCCCACTCTGTTTAGGAATTCTTTAAACAAATTATACTTCATTAATTATGGAAAACAAAATATGCATTTAGATTCATTAATGAGCTGTCATTAAGCCTTAGTATATTTTCAGTCAATCAATAACACAAGACCACATAATTATCCTTGGTCAGATCACAGTTATGGAATGCAGGTATCATACACTATATATTATTGTGATCAAACAGATATATCTACCTGTATATACTAGCTTATACATAGATCAGTATAGCTGTAACTCCTATAGGTTAATGAGAAATTTGACATATGTAATAGATTTTTCCTCATGGGTATGTTTGATTTGCTGTAAAGAAGGCATACTTTGTGCATCAATATTTAGGGACAAATAATTAAAAAAAGGGGTTTTTGTTGTTGTTTTTTTTTCATTCCCCCCCCCCCACTTATTCTATAGAACTGTTCAACAAATTTTAATAAAACTTGACAAGATGTTGTAGCTTGCTTTATCAATGTCCCCTCCTCCACCCCCCCCCCCCCCCCCCCCCCCCCCAGTGAAGTATATCTAATTCCAATCTACAACAGTTTTCCTTTTACTACTGTTCCTCAGTTACAACACTGTTTCAAAATAAAGAAAATTAGGTTGTATAAATATATGACACACCTCAGTACTTGTAACAACTACTGGCATGAAATGAGATGGATCGCCACATCATCTTTTCTGAAAAGAGTTTGCAGTATTTAAATCAACATATGAGCCGGGTCATGACAAAACCAACATAGTGCGTTTGCGACCAGCATGGATCCGCTAGCTGGTCTGGATCCATGCTGGTCGCAAACACACTATGTTGAATTTGTCATGACGCAGCTCATATAGTCAGAAATTAATATATTTAGATTTCTTTTAAGGAATGGTCAAACATATATAACCATTTTGGTTGGTGGGAACAAACAATTTTTTTACGATGGCCTGATAAAGATAATAATAGATAACCTGATTGCTTCATGTAGAGAAAGTTGTTACTTTTATAATAGATTACAATAAAAAAAAAGTTGGATATTGTTGTTTGTGATGTAGAATATAACAATACAAGAGAATACTTTGTTAGTGTATGTTTCAATGAATGTGTCATTTTATTGAATAACCAAGTGTTTTGTGTCAAGAATGTTACAGTGTTTTTGTATAAAACATAATTGGATTGTAAGTGTGTTGTGTTTTCTTTCTATAAGATAAAAACAATGTTTGGTATAAGTTGTTCTAATATTTATGGAAGTAACATATAGTATATCACATTTATTATATTAAGATCAGCATAGATATTGGTGAAATATGGTGACAAAAATTTTAAAATATTAAGACACTTTGATGGATTTTGTTGTGGTAACAAATTTTCATATTAACATAAATTGGATTAGCATTTAACGATTTGAAGATTTTGAAATTGCAAGTAAAGTCACAATATTAAAATACAAAATTAGGTACAAAATAAGTGTAAAATGATCAAACAAAAATACAACACATGAGCTTAAATAACAATGCAACGAATAGGATTCAACAGAAAAGGTCTTACAAAGAAACCTGCATGGTTTAACAGGAAATCTAAAAAGGTAATACCAATAATTTGATTAACTACAGGTTTAAAAAATCCACAGTATAAGTTAGTAAACAATAAGTATGTTTTTAGGAAAAGATAACAAAATTCAATTTTAACTTGTCACATCAGTTGCAAGAAATCTGTGCTGTATAAAGTTTACAGATTTGTAGATCTTTCATGTGACAGCATTTGATTACGGCCCACGGTTGCCGCACAATGCTTGTGTGGCCACCCTGCGGTCATCGCAAGATAAACAAAAAACATTAAGACTTGAGAACTTCTAAAAAATAAAAATCGTGAGTCTGCTGTACTATTGTCTTATGACAGTCTTGAAACATCCAAAATCTGTCAAAAAATCGCAGAAATAATGTGGATGTTGAGAAATCAGTCAGCGATGTTGTGGCAACCTTGTGACCTTAGGATTTCGTATGACTGTCTTGCGACTGCTGCATGAAACACAGCGATTTTTGTAAAAAAATGCTTTCGAACGGCTGCCATAAGGCTGATGTGATAGAGGCTTTAAATGCCAATTAATTCCAATGGCATTTGATAAACTAGAGACATATTGATTTTCATAAATATGCATTTATTTGATTAAATATTTAACAATGATAATGAAGTATGTAAAGTTTCTCTGTCCAATTTGACAGAACAGATAAATTTATTTTCTGTACTTTATGTTTTAACTTCAGAGAGAGTTTGTACAGTTAATGCAAGTACTAAAACCCATATTGATTTTCATTTGCATGCATTATTTAAATTCATGTTATTGTATTGCACACTTCACAATCATGATTTAAGATAGGGGCACAAGTTGTTCAAACAAACCAGATTTATTCAATATATAATTATTATAACGGGTTCTAATAATATAACAGTGATTTCTTGCTTATTCCTAGCTTGTCACTACAATAAAAAAATCTGTCTCATGAACTAGAACTGAAGATGATCAACTGTTTCACTATATTGTTATAACTAGGGATAATCATCTGTCTAACTAGAGTTATAACTAGGGATAATCATCTGTCTCACTAGAGTTATAACTAGGGATAATCATCTGTCTCACCAGAGTTATAACTAGGGATAATCATCTGTCTCACTAGAGTTATAACTAGGGATAATCATCTGTCTCACCAGAGTTATAACTAGGGATAATCATCTGTCTCACCAGAGTTATAACTAGGGATAATCATCTGTCTCACTAGAGTTATAACTAGGGATGATCATCTGTCTCACTAGAGTTATAACTAGGGATAATCATCTGTCTCACTAGAGTTATAACTAGGGATAATCATCTGTCTCACTAGAGTTATAACTAGGGATAATCATCTGTCTCACTAGAGTTATAACTAGGGATAATCATCTGTCTAACTAGAGTTATAACTAGGGATAATCATCTGTCTAACTAGAGTTTAAACTAGGGATTTTCATCTGTCTCACTAGAGTTATAACTAGGGATAATCATCTGTCTCACCAGAGTTATAACTAGGGATGTTCATCTGTCTCACCATAGTTATAACTAGGGATGTTCATCTGTCTCACTAGAGTTATAACTATGGATAATCATCTGTCTCACCAGAGTTATAACTAGGGATAATCATCTGTCTCACCAGAGTTATAACTAGGGATGTTCATCTGTCTCACTGGAGTTATAACTTGGGATGTTCATCTGTCTCACTAGAGTTATAACTAGGGATAATCATCTGTCTCACCAGAGTTATAACTAGGGATGTTCATCTGTCTCACCAGAGTTATAACTAGGGATGTTCATCTGTCTCACTAGAGTTATAACTAGGGATAATCATCTGTCTCACCAGAGTTATAACTAGGGATAATCATCTGTCTCACTAAAGTTATAACTAGGGATGATCATCTGTCTCACCAGAGTTATAACTAGGGATGTTCATCTGTCTCACTAGAGTTATAACTATGGATAATCATCTGTCTCACTAGAGTTATAACTTGGGATGATCATCTGTCTCACTAGAGTTATAACTAGGGATGATCATCTGTCTCACCAGAGTTAAATCTAGGGATTTTCATCTGTCTCACAAGAGTTATAACTAGGGATAATCATCTGTCTCACCAGAGTTATAACTAGGGATGTTCATCTGTCTCACTAGAGTTATAACTAGGGATGATAATCTATCTCACTAAAGTTATAACTAGGGATAATCATCTGTCTCACCAGAGTTACAATTAGGGATTTTCATCTGTCTCACTAGAGTTACAACTAGGGATAATCATCTGTCTCACTAGAGTTATAACTAGGGATAATAATCTGTCTCACTAGAGTTATAACTAGGGATAATAATCTGTCTCACTAGAGTTATAACTAGGGATGATAATCTATCTCACTAAAGTTATAACTAGGGATAATCATCTGTCTCACCAGAGTTACAACTAGGGATTTTCATCTGTCTCACTAGAGTTACAACTAGGGATAATCATCTGTCTCACTAGAGTTATAACTAGGGATAATAATCTGTCTCACTAGAGTTATAACTAGGGATGATAATCTATCTCACTAAAGTTATAACTAGGGATAATCATCTGTCTCACCAGAGTTACAACTAGGGATAATCATCTGTCTCACTAGAGTTATAACTAGGGATAATAATCTGTCTCACTAGAGTTATAACTAGGGATGATAATCTATCTCACTAAAGTTATAATCAGGGATAATCATCTGTCTCACCAGAGTTACAATTAGGGATTTTCATCTGTCTCACTAGAGTTACAACTAGGGATGTTCATCTGTCTCACTAGAGTTATAACTAGGGATGATAATCTATCTCATTAAAGTTATAACTAGGGATAATCATCTGTCTCACCAGAGTTACAACTAAGGATTTTCATCTGTCTCACTAGAGTTATTACTAGGGATAATCATCTGTCTCACCAAAGTTATAACTAGGGATAATCATCTGTCTCACTAGAGTTATAACTAGGGATAATAATCTGTCTCACTAGAGTTATAACTAGGGATAATAATCTGTCTCACTAGAGTTACAACTAGGGATGATTATCTATCTCACTAAAGTTATAACTAGGGATAATCATCTGTCTCACTAGAGTTTTAACTAGGGATAATCATCTGTCTCACCAGAGTTACAACTAGGGATTTTCATCTGTCTCACTAGAGTTACAACTAGGGATAATCATCTGTCTCACTAGAGTTATAACTAGGGATAATAATCTGTCTCACTAGAGTTATAACTAGGGATGATAATCTATCTCACTAAAGTTATAACTAGGGATAATCATCTGTCTCACCAGAGTTACAATTAGGGATTTTCATCTGTCTCACTAGAGTTACAACTAGGGATGTTCATCTGTCTCACTAGAGTTATAACTAGGGATGATAATCTATCTCACTAAAGTTATAACTAGGGATAATCATCTGTCTCACCAGAGTTACAACTAGGGATTTTCATCTGTCTCACTAGAGTTATAACTAGGGATGATCATCTGTCTCACTAGAGTTATAACTAGGGATAATCATCTGTCTCACTAGAGTTATAACTAGGGATAATCATCTGTCTCACTAGAGTTATAACTAGGGATGATAATCTATCTCACTAAAGTTATAACTAGGGATAATCATCTGTCTCACCAGAGTTACAACTAGGGATTTTCATCTGTCTCACTAGAGTTACAACTAGGGATGTTCATCTGTCTCACTAGAGTTATAACTAGGGATGATCATCTGTCTCACTAGAGTTATAACTAGGGATGATAATCTATCTCACTAAAGTTATAACTAGGGATAATCATCTGTCTCACCAGAGTTACAACTAGGGATTTTCATCTGTCTCACTAGAGTTATTACTAGGGATAATCATCTGTCTCAGCAGAGTTATAACTAGGGATAATCATCTGTCTCACTAGAGTTGTAACTAGGGATAATCATCTGTCTCACTAGAGTTATAACTAGGGATGATCATCTGTCTCACCAGAGTTATAACTAGGGATGATCATCTGTCTCACTAGAGTTATAACTAGGGATGATCATCTGTCTCACCAGAGTTATAACTAGGGATAATCATCTGTCTCACTAGAGTTATAACTAGGGATGATCATCTGTCTCACTAGAGTTATAACTAGGGATAATCATCTGTCTCACTAGAGTTATAACTAGGGATGATCATCTGTCTCACTAGAGTTATAACTAGGGATAATCATCTGTCTCACTAGAGTTATAACTAGGGATAATCATCTGTCTCACTAGAGTTGTAACTAGGGATAATCATCTTATTAGAGATGCCATATGAGTGAGCAGAAGTATACAAAAGACATTGTAAAGTTTGTTAAGGTCTATATCTGCTTTTTTGTAATTTACAAAATTATTCTTTTTATTTTGAACATTACTCAAAAGTACTTGTATGACAGAAATATCTTTGACTATTTCGAATGTACAAAATCAATGCTATTAAATCTCCTAGAAAATATACTATTATATTTTGTTCTGGAACATTTTATTCTGTTTACATACAAGATTCATGTGTGTTTAACAATGCAGACATTCTATGTTACAACTGATTTAAGAATAGACCATATAATTATGGAAACAACATAATTTTCCATAAATTTCATTACATATAGCTTTACATTGTATATTTGTTTTAAGTGCTTGGAGATAAGCAAGTTTCTATCATATAATTCAGTGGCGAATTCAGGCCCGGGCTTCAGGGCTGCAGGCCCCCCAGCTTGGCCCAAAGATACGTTTACCAGCTGGGCTGGAAAATATTTTTGTCAGTTTCAAACTTTATTGGCTGTAGTGTATTCCCTTATCAAAACATTAATTGCTGTCATCCAGTTGTTAATCTGCCTGGGGGCTTGGAAGAGATCTTTATCTATCAACATGCTTGAATGACTTCAATGTTTAAACTGCATTAATAGTCAAAGATAGTGACAAATAGATGTGTTACATTGTACATCATATTTTAATATCATTGATTTTCAATTTTCTTTGATTAAGAAACTGAAAATTATTATTTGTAAATTAAAAAGATGGCTAGTTTTATAAAGATTATATTAAATGAATCGCGTTTTAAAAACTGTATTTTCTAAGATTTTTATTCAGATGAACTGATTGGTCATTTGCTTTTAATAACTTATTTTATAGCAGTTATATTTTTTAAGTAAAGTTTAAATTGAACTGACCGCTTTAGTATCTAAATGGATTCATCGATGGTAAATATTCTGATTGAATATTAGTGTTTGAAATTATTTTTGTACAATTGAAAGGCAGTATTTTAATATCACTTTACTTTGGAAAATCGTCTATTATTCAGATGAGTACATTGATCAAGTGTTTGAAATTATTTTTATCAACAGTCGCGCATACATTGGTTAGTGTGCTGTTATTTTGTAAATGCTTAATACTAAACACCAGGGGAATTCTATTTGAAATACCCTGCAAACACTAACCTGTAAAACCATCCAAAAGGTACCATAAACAGCACTAGAAAGTCAAGGAAATAACACCTTTTTCAACCTCATATTTCAAAATTTTCTCACTCTATGGGAGGGGACATCCCTCCCAAGCCCACCACAATCAGGGCTCAAGCTAGGTTCAAAATTTAGGGAGAAGTCACTTCTCCCTCCAGCTGGTTTAGGGAGAAGTGGGGTGACTTTAGGGAGAAGCGAGGAGATTCATTTATCAATGTTTGTTGTATGTTATCGCAATTATGTTGACTAACTGTACATATCTTATTAAATGAATTGGATTTGTGTTACAACAGAATATTCAATTTTAATTTAAAAGGAGTTTGAAACAAGTAATAAGAATGAGTATCATGTAATGCAACCATTGCATTAAATGAAGATAAAAAAGCCATAGTTGATTCCTATCATGGATCATATCATGGGTGGAATAACAGTTATTCCCTTCTGATTTACTATTAAAAAGCTTGCGCCGGACATTATATTCATATTCACTTATGTTGTAAAGAAAATGAAAGTAGATAACGAAAGAAATGATCTTTAATTTAACTTCATTTGTAATAAATACAGTGTAATACGCCGTCAATTTTATCAAATTTAACTCGTGGACAAAAAAGGTTATCATAACTTTCATTTAAATTACCGTTACAGTTATATGTCGAGCGGTCCTCATAATTCTGACAATCATTCGATAGTGAAAATTTAATTGACGTTTGATCTGTCCATCATAAATAATTGTTACGGGTAGTTGTATGTTAGCGATTTAATGATTGGTTTAATAATGTCGCCTCGATTCAAACGTGAATTACGATTGGTTTCTCGCACGTATCGGTAATCTCGCCGTGGGCGGAGTCTAATTGTTCCTCAGCGTCTGTTAATTAGACTTTTATGACATGTTGGTAAACAAACGGATTAATGACATTTTGCGTTGATTGAGATGCATGACAGTCCCTTTTTCCGGCGGCGAGGGTAAACAAAGCAAACACACACAACATGTTATTCACAGTTATTGTTGGTAATTTGCAATAATGGATCAATAAAATCGGACGACTTCATCTTCGCTTTCATGTAGGATGTCGCCGAAGTCAGACGGAATTCGGCGACTATTTCGCCCGAATCGCCCACTTGCTCGAGCCCTGCCAATTACATATATTTTCTTAATTCCATATCATCTAAACGTTTGCAAAAACATTAGTATACTCATATATAAGAAAAAGTACATTGACACTCATAAGATGAGCTATAAAACACATCAATTACAATTTTTTGTCACATTAACAAGATATTGACCCTATATTCAAACATGCACAATTTTCGTCTGTTGCATTATTTTTGTCAAAATCTTCCACCCATATGTCAGCCCCCCCCAGGAAACCATGTTCTGTATCCGCCCCTGTAATTAGTAATTAAAACTCAAGACAATCAATATATTGTTTATTAATTGTTAATTAATAAAACCACATGGATTTTGAACCAGAAAAAAAAAGAATACTGTACATTTTTTGGATAAAATTTCACATGTTCATGTTCATATTTGACATCCATTGAATCTTATTTTGTTCTACACTAAGTTTTTATGTAGGCTCCAAGTTATCAATCATATCATATCTGATGTATGAAATATTTATGGTACAAAGTTTGTTTCTAAAGTGTACATTAAGTGTAGCAAGTTATGTTATCAGTGTTTTGCCACAGTCTATCTTATCAATAGCATGTGCTGTGTAGAGTTTAATGAATTTTTGAGTTCTGTGTGATAAGCAAAAACAAGAGCATAGACAGACAACACTGCAGTATGTGAAAGCATGATCATACACTTGTTACTAACTTGTACATTTGTATACCCTAGATGTTTATAATAACATTAAACTACTTCTATAAATAGATTTTCGGACATTCACAATGTTAAGGTCATCATTCTATTTATAGGTACAGCAATACACAATAACCCACTGTGTACTACAAAATGATTAATAAAAAAAACCCGAAGAGTGCGATTAATTGACGGATAAGATAATTTCTTTTGAATATGTTTGCATTGCGAAATTCTCCAGTTCGCTATTCATTGTTAGCGACATTTTATTTTTGATCATACCAATCGGAATGATCAGCTTTGATGACTGGCGGAAAGGTCCAAGAAGTTGCTGTCGCCCTTTCACAAAATCTGATTTCATTCCATAAGGGCGTCGCGCTTCGGCGCGGACGCCAATCATGATGGTATATATTGAAACTCACAGTTAGTACTCACTTACTCAGATTTTGATTTTCTTTTCCCATTTTTGATTTATTATGATTTAACAAAGTTGTGATATACAACCAGGAAAAATGACAATAATGATGATAAAAGACAACAGCATATATAACGTAATGATGAGAAATCCTTTGGGTTTGATATAAACAATAATGATGATAAAGACAACAGCATATATTATGTAATGATGATAATTCCCAGGGTTTTATATTTGCAATAATGATGATAAAAATCAACAGCATATATAATGTAATGATGATAATTCCCAGGGTTTTATAAATGCAATAATTATGATAGAAATTAACAACATATATTATGTAATGATGATAATTCCCGGGGTTTGATATATGCAATAGTGATGATAAAAGACAACAGCATATATAACGTAATGATGATAATTCCCGGGGTTTCTATGTATACAATAGTCATTGATGAATGATAATGATGATGATGTTACATTTGAATAATAATGGTGTTAATGATAATGCTCAATGGTGATGATTATGATGTTAAGGATGCTGATGTTGGATAATAAAGATGATGTGGGTGGTGATGATTTTGATGTACACATTGATTACGTAATATAAACTGTGATATAATTGATGATGGTTGCATTAGTTTCTTTAAATGGAAACTAAGGAAGTTGTTACATTGACTGTGTAAAAGCTTTTGAAGATAAGTAGACACTATTTACCGCGTATGTATTGTTTATATAATTTAGTGTAATTAACATTCACTACACAGGAATGTGAATATGAAATGTTACAACATAGCCAGTTGTTATTAAAGGGGCATTGCCTTCTCAGTGTTAACTTTTGTTTGATTTATATTAAATGGTGTTTCATAAAAAGTTATAAAGTAATTAAAATTTTTCTGTGAATTTTCTTACAGATCATATATAAGTTCATCACTGCCTCCTTGCATATTGTGCACATCATCACTGCTTGCCTACATATTGTGCACATCATTACTGCTTGCCCACATATTGTGCACATCATCCCTGTTTGCCCACATATTGTGCACATCATCACTGCTTGCCCACATATTGTGCACATCATCACTGCTTGCCCACATATTGTGCACATCATCACTGCTTGCCCACATATTGTGCACATCATCACTGCTTGCCTACATATTGTGCACATCATCCCTGCTTGCCCACATATTGTGCACATCATCACTGCTTGCCCACATATTGTGCACATCATCCCTGCTTGCCTACATATTGTGCACATCATCACTGCTTGCCCACATATTGTGCACATCATCCCTGCTGCTTGCCCACATATTGTGCACATCATCCCTGCTTGCCCACATATTGTGCACATCATCACTGCTTGCCCACATATTGTGCACATCATCCCTGCTTGCACACATATTGTGCACATCATCACTGCTTGCCCACATATTGTGCACATCATCCCTGTTTGCCCACATATTGTGCACATCATCCCTGTTTGCCCACATATTGTGCACATCATCACTGCTTGCCTACATATTGTGCACATCATCCCTGCTTGCCCACATATTGTGCACATCATCCCTGTTTGCCCACATATTGTGCACATCATCACTGCTTGCCCACATATTGTGCACATCATCCCTGCTTGCCCACATATTGTGCACATCATCCCTGCTTGCCCACATATTGTGCACATCATCCCTGCTTGCCCACATATTGTGCACATCATCACTGCTTGCCCACATATTGTGCACATCATCCCTGCTTGCCCACATATTGTGTGCATCATCTCTGCTTGCCCACATATTGTGCACATCATCACTGCTTGCCCACATATTGTGCACATCATCACTGCTTGCCTACATATTGTGCACATCATCACTGCTTGTCCACATATTGTGCACATCATCCCTGCTTGGGCACATCATTACCTACTTCTTTAGGAGAACAATGTGATTATGCTCTACTGCAATGCAATGGCATTGAAGGTGTTGCCTATAAACATGTGTGGGAAGAGATGCAGCGTTGCTTAAACTTTTCTCCAGTATCTCAAAATCAGCTTTCCTGCAATATCACAAAAATCAGCTTTCCTGCAATATCACAAAAATCAGCTTTCCTGCGATATCATAAAATCAGCTTTCCTGCAATATCACAAAATCAGCTTTCCTGCAATATCTCAAAATCAGCTTTTCTGCAATATCACAAAATCAGCTTTCCTGCAATATCACAAAATCTGCTTTTCTGCAATATCATAAAATCAGCTTTCCTGCGATATCACAAAATCAGCTTTCCTGCAATATCATAAAATCAGCTTTCCTGCAATATCACAAAATCAGCTTTCCTGCGATATCACAAAATCAGCTTTCCTGCGATATCATAAAAATCAGCTTTCCTGCAATATCTCAAAATCAGCTTTTCTGCAATATCATAAAATCAGCTTTCCTCCAATGTCACAAAATCAGCTTTCCTGCAATATCTCAAAATCAGCTTTCCTCCAATATCACAAAATCAGCTTTCCTCCAATATCACAAAATCAGCTTTCCTGCAATATCACAAAATCAGCTTTCCTCCAATATCACAAAATCAGCTTTCCTCCAATGTCACAAAATCAGCTTTCCTCCAATATCTCAAAATCAGCTTTCCTCCAATATCACAAAATCAGCTTTCCTCCAATATCACAAAATCAGCTTTCCTGCAATATCACAAAATCAGCTTTCCTCCAATATCACAAAATCAGCTTTCCTTTTTTATAGGTATAGCATATTAAAACTTGGGACTATTAGGTCATGTCCACATTAAATGGACAAGAATTACTTTTGTTATCCTCTCTTTAAAGTATGTAGAAGTAGTACCTTTAATGTTACACTGTGACCTAAATCACATATAGTTAAACACAGTTATAAGTTGAGGAAATTGTTATAATATCTCAATGGCTTTATAAGTGGTTCATGTATACAGTTTATATATGTAATATGATTGGAATGAATTGTTGACATTGTACAAAGGGAAACTTAAATTAATTGTATCCTTGTCTAGTTCTTATGGTTTATTGAAACATGTATAATGGGTATTTTTGATAGAATTATTATGGGAGAAGTACTGAAGAGATTGATTTCTTTGTAAAATAGAAAATAGTTAAAATATACGAAAACAACACATATTTCTTTAATCTTTACTAGTTTCGACTCTAAAATTCCTTGAGAAAAGATTTTGTGTGATAATTTGTTCATTGTGAAGTCTTCTATGTATAATTGAATATTTAAAATGTCATCTTAAGTTGTACATTACATGTAATTTTGTTATATTAAAATAAATTTCATTATATTCTTGACAAAATAACAAAGAAAATAACAAAACTTTTTTGCTTGAAAAATATTGACAATATAGTTACAATGTATATAGAACAACAACAAATATATTTTCATCAATTGAAGTTTTTACTCTCTTTTTTTGTGATCACAATTTGTCCAGTTAAAGTCCAGGTCAACATCCAATTAAGGAGCTTCATTCCTTCGAAAATCGTAATACAGTAAAAACTCTGAAAACCGGACCCTGTCCGGAATTGACCAAAAGTCCGGTTTTCAGAGGATTCCGGTTTTCAGAGGTTTTATACATTTATTGATCAGTATGATGTGTTTGAACAGTGACTTTGTTCAATCATTTTGTATTTACTTTTCAACCCTTTTGTCTAAGTCACATTTTAATTCTTTTTGCACTGAACATCTTAAGTAAATTTATTATGCAAATCAAACAATATAATTCAGAAAATCAGAAAGTAAAACAACACATTGTCTGAAATATATCATAATACCTTTTTCATTGGCTTTGAAATATGTAATTAATGAATTTTGTATAACTATTTTTGCATATAATTGATATCCAAACAAAGATAACTTAAAGAACAAAATTTAAAGCAAAACAGGAATCATTTATCCAAAGTTTCCCAACTCTTTTAGATATTTTATAGTTAAAAAAAATAACACATTAAAAACATTTTTGAAAAGTCATATCTATACAAGGAAAGACACAAATTTAATAAAAGAGCTATAATTTAATTGACAATTAGAAATTAACACATACTGACAAGTGTTTTCACACCACCATTAACTGGCAATTGAACATGTCACCTGTTGAGATTATGTTTAATCTACATGAAAGTACACAAAAAGTTGACACTTTAAATTGCTGTCCGGTTTTCAGAGGATTTTTTAAGCATGTTTAGCATAAGAAGCCATAGAAAATAGTCCGGTTTTCGGAATTCAGAGGTTCCGGTTTTCAGAGGATTTTTGTCAATGAACATATAGGGAGAAAATACGGGACTTTTAAAATGGTCCGGTATTCAGAGGATTCCGGTATTCAGAGGGTCCGGTTTTCAGAGTTTTTACTGTAATTGTTAGTTATAGTGTAAAGATGTTTGCTTAGACATGCGCCTAAAATTATTCTTATTAAGCTTCACTGCACTTCTCCTCATGAAGAATTATTCATTTATCTAGTTAATATTTCTATTTCTTCTGACATGAAGTTTTAAAAGTAAAATATGAAAAATTTCAAAAAGCCATAGAAAAGAGAGAAATGCACTAATTTTTTAGGAGATGTAACTACATTAAACTTTTATAGGTTTATAAATAAAATAGTTTGAGTTTTATGCTCCAGATAAAGTGTGATAAACAATAACTTTAGGTATAAGTTTGGAGTTAATGCCCCTTATATATAATTTTTGTCCAGGTAACTAATATGTATTAGATGTGTTTGTTTATTATGTGCATTAGTTCAATCATTCTCTATCATATAATTTTATAGTGTCTGTGTTCATTCCAAATTTCAATTTGTGTTGTGTATAGCTCCAGAAGTATTTGACCTAGAGTCATGAAACTTTACAGGGATGATGGTCATCATGTGTAGTTATGCACCTTGGGGTTGGCTTGAGGATTTATTCAGTATTTGTAGAGTTATTGCGCTTGACTAAGTAAAAAGTTGCAATTACAAAATTACAAAAATGTTAGTCAGCAGTTGTATAGTTATGCACCAGCTGGGGTTTTGCTTGTATAGGTCATGCTCATGTATATGCTATACCTATAAAAAAAGGAAAGCTTATTTTGTGATATTGGAGGAAAGCTGATTTTGTGCTATTGCAGGAAAGCTGATTTTGTTTTTCAGTATTCCTTGACTTGGTAAAAATCTTTCCCATAAATTGGGTAAAAATCTTTCCCATAAATTGGCACAATCAAAAGTTATTGTAAATGTTCTAAAGCTGGGGTTTTGCTTGTATATTTATTCAGTATTTGTAGAATAATTGCCCTTGACTTGGTAAAAATCTTTCTCATAAATTGGGTAAAAATCTTTCCCATAAATTGGCACAATCAAAAGTTATTGTAAATGTGTAAAAGAAAAAAAATCAGTGATTAACTTAAGGCATCCAAATTTTAATGATTTCATTTTCTCTCTGGTTATTTTCTGTATAGATTAAACTACATAGTGCGAATGTTAAATTTAAAGTGTGATTGTTTATTCATGTGCTAATTACGATAAGCAATGTCAATAAAGTAAGTTATATATATTAAGTAACATGTATATTTGGAAATGTATACCAAACAAGACTTAACCTGTGTGTGTTATAAATTATTGGAGTGAGAGAAAGGATGTATTTGTTATTTATGACAACTTGACATAAGTAGCAGTGTATTGTTAATTTTGTTCACAAGATGATTGACTTAAATATGCTAATAATTACTACACGTTTACTGTGCTAAAATAATTTTCACATAAATAGGTGAAGTAAAACTAAAATCAAAACTGTTCTATGAAAACAGTATTTGCATTCAACTAAAGACATTTATTTCATAATTTTAAATTGAAGAGTAATACTGGTAATATGTATGTACTTATAAATATTTTTGATTGTTGTAGATCAATATTTTAATCTTGTTCCTATGGGGTTATTTTTGAGTATTTAGTTTGAAGAGGTCAGTTGATCAATGTACCATACTGAGTATTTTGTTTAAAGGGGTCAGTAGATCCATGCTACCAAACGAGAACAGTTACCTCAATATTTTTTCCGCTTAAAATGTTTCTGTTATCATATTCTAACAACATGCCAAGTTTAAAGAAATTCTATAGAAAGGTTTTAATTTTGCCTATAAATTAGGTCTATATGAAAACTCCCGAAAAAGTCCTTAACGGGTCTTCAAGGGTTCAGCTTGCAGGCATGCACAGATTGTATAGACTTTATGATATTGAGTATTGAAACTCAGTATTGTGTTATAAAAGTGTCTTATCACCAGTGTATTTATATATTTCAGTATATGACTATAAATAGGTTGCCTGGAAACATATCCACAATATTATATTGCTATTGAATATTTTCTCCTGGCTATTAATCTTTTGTATATGTTTCAGCTTTAAATTGTGTTTTTGTGGTACAAATCTTGTTGGAAGTGTTATATATTTGTATTTGTAATTTGACCTTCTTTTGTTGTTTAAGAGGATAATAAGATTATTATTTTCATTGTTTTATATTGATATGTTTAAGAAATAGTTTTATGGATAATACATGTAATTTAGTCATTGTGGAAAACATAACTTGACACATTATTTTGATGACCAGAAATGTGAATGGTATATGAAACTGTCTAAGGAGTTTCTATTGTTGGCATGCTTGACAATAATGTAGGCTTAACCTTCCAGAAATCTTGATGGTAACTTTTACTAGAGAACCTAATTTTGATGGTACATTTTACAAGAAAACCTACTTTTGATGGTACACTTTACAAGAAAACCTACTTTTGATGTTACATTTTACAAGAAAACCTACTTTTGATGTTACATTTTACAAGAAAACCTAATTTTAATGGTAACTTACACAAGAGAATCTAATTTTGATGGTACATTTTACAAGAAAACCTAATTTTAATGGTAACTTTTACTAGAGAACCTTATTTTGATGGTAACTTTTACAAGAAAACTTAATGTTTATGTTAACTTTTACAAGAAAACCTAATTTTGATGGTAACTTACACAAGAGAATCTAATTTTGATGGTACATTTTACAAGAAAACCTACTTTTGATGTTACATTTTACAAGAAAACCTAATTTTGATGGTAACTTTTACAAGAAAACTTAATATTTATGTTAACTTTTACAAGAGAATCTAATTATGATGGTACATTTTACAAGAAAACCTTATTTTGATGGTAACTTTTACAAGAAGCCTAATTTTGACCGTAACTTTTACAAGAAAACTTAATGTTTATGTTAACTTTTACAAGAAAACCTAATTTTGATGGAAACTTTTACAAGAAAACCTAATTTGATGGTAACTTTTACAAGAAAACTTAATGTTTATGTTAAGTTTTACAAGAGAATCTAATTATGATGGTAAGAAAACCTTATTTTTATGGTAACTTTGTGGAAGATACATGTTATTGGTCAATTAGTCTGAAACAGAATTTTGTGATGAGCAAATGTGCTAATGATATGCATGGCACAACATCAAGGTTGGTTAATGTTCATGTAGTACACATTCATGTCATTCAGCTGTGTCCTAAATCAGACTGCCTTGTTTATATTCCTGCAGCATTATATAATGAACATGATCACATGTCATTTGACAAATAGAACAATAATTAACATGGTCACCAGACTGGAAACATAGCAAAGTAAATAGTCTATGTCACAGGTATTTTGAAAAAATAGAACAGTAACAGTTATAGTCAGTTACAGGTCATTAAGAACATAGAATAGTAATTGTCACAATCACAGGTTATCAAAAATTGTCATCACAGGTCAATGAAAACATAGAACAAACATTGTCATGGTCTCAGATAATTGAGGTAAGATTTTGCTCTACTAAACAGTTTCATATCATGTATACATATATTTGTATAAATATATGAGAGAGGGGGAAAGAGAGGGAGAATTAGAGTGCAAGCTGATTCAACGATTAACGACTTATGCTATGAACAATCAATACATCCACTGTGACACTGTATTCATTGCCATATACTTTGTGAGGAAGCCAATATTGTCTATAAAGGTTTAAAGTTAACTTTAACCCTCGTATCTGTTTCTTGTTATATCCATTTCTGCAGTTTGTGATAAAATACAAGTGGAATATTTAAATGTGATTGTAAATTATGTAACATCATTATTTCTAGAAAAGTGGATTTAATAATAATTTATTGACAAGTTTTTACTTCCCTGATTATTTTGTGTAAGAAGTGACTGGGTTTTATGAAACTCCTTTTCATCCTGTATTGTTAAGATAGACTTGGTTTGATGATGATTTAATTTCAAATTTTGTGCAGTTTTGGATAAGAAAGCTATGTTTATCTCTGTTTTGATTGGGATGTTCTTATATTGTTTTGCCTTTTATCAATTTTAGCTTGCTGTATATATGCAAATCTTTAGGTCCAATTTATACAATTGTATGTGAATGCTATAATAGGTTGATATTTTTCTAAATAAGATATTTATAAAAGCAACGGTCTTTTGTTACACTATCTAAGACTACAGTACATTGCCAGTCTCTTTACTTAGTCTCCTAAAGTATACTTTAAAAAGTGAGTAATAAAATCGAGTTGTTTCCACTGGAAGGGAGAAATTAATGTTTCATTTTAAACTGAGTTCCACATCCTTCTGATAGGGTAACTGTGCCACCATGCTATTACTATCATTCATCAACAGTACCTTTT
The DNA here is from genome assembly GCF_026571515.1 of Ruditapes philippinarum. Taxonomy (NCBI): domain Eukaryota; kingdom Metazoa; phylum Mollusca; class Bivalvia; order Venerida; family Veneridae; genus Ruditapes; species Ruditapes philippinarum. The sequence goes on along the minus strand of NW_026857566.1, from coordinate 181,469 downwards.
TGGGATCTGTTCTTCTTGGAACACATGTCTATTTATAGACCATTAGAATATATTTTATTTCTTTTAAAGATCCTGTATGTTGTAATTGAGGTTGTATACCACACATAAGTGAAATTATATATATGTATATAATTATGCTTATAAAACAATTTTCAAACATCGAAGAGTATGTAAAAAATGTACCGCAAATATTTGTACATAAATTTATTATTATATGTTATCATTAAAATATATGCATTCATTTCTTATTGAAAAATTTGACCAAGAAAATAAATTTTTTATTGCCTCTCTTTATTTACATGAAATGTTAAATTCGATAATATCTTTATAAATAATGCTTTTTGGAACTTACAAAATTGATAAATCTTAATTTGAGTATAATATTAATGATATAAAACCATTAAAAAATGTGTTACAGGATCTTTAAAGGTGTAATCTAATTATTGACAGATGTCTTTTATGTTTGGTAGGAACATAAATCAAGAAGTCTTCTACATTTCACACTTCCCAGAGCATAGAATTATGGCATATAGCAAAAGTGATATAAATCATGTTAACGGGGTAAAAAAAAGGCTCTACCCTGGGGGTATGTTTGTCCACCAAAATCATCATGCAAAGATTTTAGATATTTGGCATGTAGCATGAACTTGTAGTCCTATAAGAAAAAAGTTATTTAAATCATCCCTCAAGGTCAAAAGTAGCCATGTCCCTAGGATAAAAATGGCCAAAATCTAGGTCACTTATTCCTTCTTCTCAGATACTACAGTGACTATAGCTGAGGTATTTGACATTTTGCATTTCTTAGTGAAATCATGCTGCTTGGATCACAAATGCAATGCTCTAGTGTGACCAAATTTATATCTACTACAGTTGACCTTTTCCAGCAATAGATCATATTAAATCTGGGGTGAGCTATCTGGGGCCATTATGACGCTCTTGTCTATGACCTTTGATTACAGAGATTACATTAAGAATATCATGTTACACTAGTAAAACCAGCTAGGTTGATTAAGTTAATGTGGTATTTTAGTAAGGTATATTATACACTGTTTTTGATTACCAAAAACAATAGGTGATAAAATGTGTCATGATATTTTACCTGTAAAGTGGTTGACATTAGTTGGAAAATTAACTATTAAGAAACTAAATGGGATTTGTTTATGATGATATTTGACATGTAATGCAGTTAGTGATATTGATCATCAGATACTGATTGGTATATAAGTGCATGTAGAAAGTTTACATATAACTATGTTCTAAATATTTGATGGAAATATTTTGTAACTAGTGAACAATGAGAAGTGGATTTTTTAGAAGTTAATGTTATTATGTTGATAGTTTTCAGAATGGAGATGAAGAAAAAATATGGAGCTACACTTTGTGTAGAAAACTATGGAATTTGACTTTAGAAAATATGTTAATTTTGTGGTTGAAAATAAAACAATTTACAAAAGGTCATTCATAGTTTACATGGGTGTAGTAGCTATAGTCTGTATATGTGTAGAACATTGCTTATACATTTTGATGAAGTGAAAATTTGAACATCATGCAAGAGGAGTACAGTATAAATGATGTATACTTAATGAGGACTGATCTTAATGCATGAAATAAAGATCAATGGAAGGCCTTGGTGAGAAAGATGTGTCAAGTTTGTCATACCAAATATTGAGTTACTTATGTCCATGCAGACAACGTTCCAAATATCATCTTAAAGCTGCGGTAAACTTCAAGTCTTTATTTACTCTCTCATAATATATTTGATTGTATTATTAATATGAGCAATATTTTCACTTCCTTTATCTTCAAGCAGGAAGCTAACATGATTGTTTGTTGTTACATGGTACTATCTTATTCGTACAAGATACAGAATTTTTCATTACATGTCAAATTTTCAAGAGCTGCTTGTTTCTTTAAAAAAAAAACAACGATGAATTCAAATTCAATAAAACATTATCATAAAGACAATAAATTGAGAAAATTTCTTTGATATAACATTATTCTTATTTAAGTTGTGATTTTTTTTTAAAACTGAAGTGTTGTTAATTTAAGTTAAATATGGTAGAACAAATAATTTATATTGTGCAGTCTTCATTAAAGTGTTAAATGTGTTACAGGATCTTTAAAGGTGTAATCTAACTATTGACATATGTCTTTTATGTTTGGACAGGTAGGAACATAAATCAAGAAGTCTTCTACATTTCACACTTCCCAGAGCATAGAATTATGGCATATAGCAAAAGTGATATAAATCATGTTAACGGGGTAAAAAAAAGGCTCTACCCTGGGGGTATGTTTGTCCAACCAAAATCATCATGCAAAGATTTTAGATATTTAGCATGTAGCATGAACTTGTAGTCCTGTAAGAAAAAAAGTTATTTGAATCATCCCTCAAAGGTCAAAAGTAGCCATGTCCTAGGATAAAAATGGCCAAAATCTAGTCACTTATTCCTTCTTCTCAGATACTACAGTGACTAATAGCTGAGGTATTTGACATTTTGCATTTCTTAGTGAAATCATGCTGCTTGGATCACAAATGCAATGCTCTAGTGTGACCAAATTTATATCTACTACAGTTGACCTTTTCCAGCATTAGATCATATTAAATCTGGGGTGAGCTATCTGGGGCCATTATGACGCTCTTGTCTATGACCTTTGATTACAGAGATTACATTAAGAATATCATGTTACACTAGTAAAACCAGCTAGGTTGATTAAGCTAATGTGGTATTTTAGTAAGGTATATTATACACTGTTTTGATTACCAAAACAATAGGTGATAAAATGTGTCATGATATTTTACCTGTAAAGTGGTTGACATTAGTTTGGAAAATTAACTATTAAGAAACTAAATGGGATTTGTTTATGATGATATTTGACATGTAATGCAGTTAGTGATATTGATCATCAGATACTGATTGGTATATAAGTGCATGTAGAAAGTTTACATATAACTATGTTCTAAATTCTAAATGGAAAACATTTGATGGAAATATTTTGTAACAAGTGAACAATGAGAAGTGGATTTTTTAGGTTAATGTTATTATGTTGATAGTTTTCAGAATGGAGATGAAGAAAAAATATGGAGCTACACTTTGTGTAGAAAACTATGGAATTTGATTTAGAAAATATGTTAATTTTGTGGTTGAAAATAAAACAATTTACAAAAGGTCATTCATAGTTTACATGGGTGAAGTAGCTATAGTCTGTATATGTGTAGAACATTGCTTATACATTTTGATGAAGTGAAAATTTGAATGTAATGATTTAAAATCATCATGCAAGAGGAGTACAGTATAAATGATGTATACTTAATGAGGACTGATCTTAATGCATGAAATAAAGATCAATGGAAGGCCTTGGTGAGAAAGATGTGTCAAGTTTGTCATACCAAATATTGAGTTACTTATGTCCATGCAGACAACGTTCCAAATATCATCTTAAAGCTGCGGTAAACTTCAAGTCTTTATTTACTCTCTCATAATATATTTGATTGTATTATTAATATGAGCAATATTTTCACTTCCTTTATCTTCAAGCAGGAAGCTAACATTGATTGTTACATAGTACTATCTTATTCATACAAGACATTACAAATGTCATGTCAAATTTTCAAGAGCTGGTTGTTTCTTTAAAAAAAACAACCCCAAGAACTTGTATGCTCTATTTTCCATAATGAATTCAAATTCAATAAAACATTATCATAAAGACAATAAATTGAGAAAATTTCTTTGATATAACATTATTCTTATTTAAGTTGTGAATTGTTTTTAAAGTGAAATGTTGTTAATTTAAGTTAAATATGGTAGAACAAATAATTTATATTGTGCAGTCTTCATGAAAGTGTTATAATGTTATTACCAGCTATAATCTTTCATTATATTAAATATCATAGCCAAACTCTACATGGGATTTACTAAATATGGCCCTTATTCATGTAATTTTACAACAACAATCAATGCTCAAATCTACTTAGGTTCACTTTACTTAAAACATACAAGGATCATGTTGGGGTCACTGTCCAAGGCCATAACTCTCGACATGAATTGTGAATTAAGTTAGTGAGCTTGGTCAATATCCAAGACACATAAGTATGTCCTGTAAGTTTTCTGAATGATATTTTATTTTTTGTTAATTCCTACTTTAACCGCCTCCGTGGTCAAAGGGGTTAGAGTGGATGACTTCTAATCCAGTTACCTCTCTGGCGTGGGTTTGATTTATGGGAGATGCTTTGGTAGTTTAGCACGGAGGAAGGTAGTCTAGTACTGGTGTAACTCTCCAGGAACGATTGTTAGGAAACTACCCGCCTATATGACTGAAATACTGTTGGGAAAAGGCGTAAAAAAAATGAAACAAACAAACAAAACCAGGCTTGACTATAAAGAATATGGAGAGCTATTATACTCTATATGGCGTTACCATGACATGAAGTTTTTGTGTGCAAGTTGGTATCTCCAAAACTACTGAAGGGCCGGTCCATCTGACAGCCGGGCCCTGAAACAAATGCTGCATTGTTTAAATTTCAGAAAATTTACATTTAAACTGTCAATGAGTTATTGTATTATTAAAGTAACCTTTATACAATACATGAAGTTTAAAGACAGAAACACATATATATGCTGCCTGTAGATATTCAGTATTTATGGTAAACATATTTTATTTAACTTCAGGAGAATCCTGAGAGTAGTGTAGAGGAGCAGATAATTACACAAGATGTGACAACGTTTACACAGAAACATAACCTTGATAATGAAGATGCCCTTGAACCAGCAGATGACATTGAGATCCCCCCACCCATGCCAGTTCAGGATCAGAGCCATATGTTAAACCTAGGGAAAAATGATGCTGCCGATAATATATCAGAAAAATTTGTAAGTATATTGACATATTATCTCATTTAGCTATAGGAAAATAATCATGTTAATATTTGTTTTTATTACAAGATGCATACAAATAGTCCTATTTACTCATGTATATAAATGTGACAAATAGTTTGTCATATCAGTATTATACCACTCCAGCTGAATAGAATTTTAAACTCAATGCAAATATGAAAAAATGGAACAAATTGCTAAGTATATAAAGACCAGATTAAAAAGAAATTCCCAAAATGGATGAAAATTCTAATTGATTTCACATATGTCAAGGCCACAGTGACTGCATGAATTCAGTGGAGAACACTTTAGCCTACTTTCATTATGTTTGGCGGGACAGTTGGTAATTACTAGTATATGACCCATGTTGATTTTTTAGGTCATTTAAATGTCAAAGGTCCAGATCACCATTACTTATCAAATTACAGACTTTTCGTAAAACTGAACTTTCTTGATAACTGTTCAGTTACAGTGTATACCAATGCAGTGTTAGACTGTAAATATATCAAACAAAATATTTCAATTTTGTTTAATATATTTACAGTCTATCTATAATCTGCATTACATTTGCTGTTGTATGTGCTCAAAAACACACTTTCAGAAAAATTATAGGATTTGCAGTTATCAACCCTTAAAGTCATAGGCACATAAGTATTAATTAAACATAGTTTTTTAATATATCGTGTATGGTCTGAATGTAACCTGACAGAGATGCATTCAGTCTGGCCTCAAAACTTTCAACTTGTTGTAATGTATTATATAATTCTGATATAAATAAAACTAGAAGACAGCAATTCAACTTAAAGTTGACAAAAAGACAAAAATGCGACTATTTCAAGGAAATTTCAACCTACAAAGCATTTAATTATTGTTTCCAATCCTCATATTCAATAAAATTGTTAACTTTTGAGGAATTTCGAGGGTCTAATTTATTGCCGTCATTTATCAAAATGCAACACAGACTAATATTATGAACCATATTTTTACAACATTAATGATCGTGATAGCTTAAATGTTAAAAGAAATACTTCATATTTTATATCAAATTTAATCTTATTGTTTTTAATCTACATTTAAGATTTGGAAATACGAAGTATCTCTTTTTCATTAAACGGTCACAACCGTTTACTCTCTTAATATTGAGATATTTTACATCAAACTGTGGACCTGAACAAGTAATATTTGTTCACTCATGTTTTTTAATATTGATAGATAAGGTGTTATTTATAGCTTACTTAACAAATATATAAAATAGGCTATCTATTCTTTCTGATAATTGATCAATTGTTATAAAAATAGCCACAGTCACTGTCTTCATATTTTACCCAAAATATATTATCAACAAAATTTAATGTTAATATATCTAAAGAGAGCAAATCTGAAGTGATTCAATTTTAAAAGATGTTATCCGGAACTGGGCTTATGTGGGTTTTACAACCCCCATCAAAGCAAACTTTTACTGTTAATGCTTCACAGTGCACTACCAGTTAACCTGTTGCACTTTTCGAATCTGTATAACTGTAAAAGTTTGTTGGTTACCCACCCCCCACCCCCCATGTGTAATTCATGCATTTTATCAATTTTATGCATTATTGTCCCTTGTTTTTCTGAAGAAAAAAGAGGATAATTATAGAAATGGGTTCTGTCCGTCACACTTTCATGTCTGGTCAAGATCACTCTTTACATGGTCTATTATAGAGTATATATTGTGTCTAGTCAAAGATCAAGGGATTTTGATATTACTTTGCACAAATGTTTACAATAATTAAAGAGGATGTGTCATGCGCAATACAAGGGTCAAAAGCACACTTGGAGGTAAAAGCTTAACATGGTTTGCTATAGAATTTATTTTGTGATTGTTACATAATGTTTTATTATTCAAGGGATTTTGAAATTGCTTGGCACAAATGTTCACAATAATGAGACAACATGTCATGAGCAACACATAGACACCTTTTTTCAAGGTCAAGGTCCATTTGGAGGTCCAGGCTAAGCATGGTGTGTTATAGAGTATATTTTGTGTCCAGTCTTTAACTTTTTCATACAGCAAGGGATTTTGAAATTACTTGGCATAAATGTTCACAATAATAAGAGGATGTGTCATGCACAAGACCCATACCAGTACTACCTTTACCTCAAGGTCAAGTTCACACTTGAAGGTCAAAGCTTTACATGGTCTGCAATACAGTATGATTTGTGTTCATTCTAAAATGTTTCATCATTCAAGGGATTTTGATATTACTTGGCAATAATGGGACGACGTGTCACATGCAACACCCAAACCCCTACCTTTAATATAATAACATATTATGTTGTTTTACAGTTTCAGCCTACTATAGCCATGAACAACAACTTCTGTGTCATTATTACAGCTTTTCTTTTAACCAAACAATGCCATGTACCTTTATAATAACATACTTTGTCTCTGAATATATTTGCTGACATTTGATATTGGGCCTCAATAGCAGATTCTTGTTATTATGGCCAACTTAAAACCACATACTCATCTGACTGCTGTGAATTTGAATCCTAATCACTCATGTTATTTCAGCTTCTTGTAGTGGATTAGAAGTTACAATATATACATTTACTTAAAAGTAATATAAAATATTGATGCTGTGAGTTATATGTAAATGAGGATTAGATTGTATCTAGGGTCTATTCAAGTTGTTGAGTGTATTCAGACTTTGTATAAATCATAATGTATATATATGAATAAATCTGCATAAAATCTATGACTGAAATACTAGGGTCTAGACAAAGATCAAGTCAAATAGTTAGTATAAAGTACAGATAAATTTGACATTAAAAATAGTTTTTTTAAGCATCATTGTTTAATAGACTAACTCGGGAATTAAGAATATTTGTATTTTCCCCAGCTGATAACATAGGTACAAAGAACTTTTTAGCTCACCTGACCATGAAGTGGTCAAGGTGAGGTAAGGTGATGGGGCTATGTCCGGTGTGTCATCAACATTTGGGCTGTTAACACTCTAGCAGTCACAGTTTTGATTTGATCATAAACAAACTTTGTCAGAATGTTTGTCTCAATGAAATACAGATCAAGTTCAAATATGGATCATCTCGGGTCAAAAACTAGGTCAAAGAAGCTAAAAATAGAAAAATCTTGTTAACACTCTTGTGGTTACAGTTTTGATCCAAATATCCTGTAATAGTGATCAGGAAGGTTGTTTGATGATTTCTAGGTCAAGGTGGAATATAGGCCATGTCCAGTTAAAAACTAGGTCTTAGGAGCTTAACATAGAAAAATCTTGTTGACACCATAGTGGCTGCAGTTTTGATCCAAATATTCTGGAAATTGGTCAGGAAAGTCGTTTTGATGATTTCCAGGTCAAGTTCAAATATGAGTCATCTCGGGTCAAAAACTAGGTCGCACAGCCTAAATATTGAAAAAAACTTTTTAACACTCTAGGGGCTACTGTTACAGGCCAAATATCCTGGAAATTGGCCATAAAGATTGTTTTGATGATTTCTAGGTCAATTTTGAATATGGGTCATCTCAGGACAAATACTAGGTCACACAGCTGAAATATAGAAAAACCTGCAGTTTTGATCCAAATATCCTGGAAATTGGTCAAGAAGGTTGTTTTAATGATTTCTAGCTCAAGTTAGAATATAGGTCATCTCAGGTAAAAAAAACTAGGTTACAGTAGCTTAAAATAGAAAAAATCTTGTTGACACTTGTGTGGCTGCAGTTTTGATCCGAATATTCTTGAAATTGGTCAGGAAGGTGGTTTTGATATTTTCTAAGTCAAGTTTCAATTCGGATCATCTCGGGTAAAAAACTAGGTCACACAGCCCAAATATAGAAAAACCTTGTTAACACTCGAAAAGGCTACAGTTTTAGTCCAAATATCCTGGAATTTGGTCAGAAAAGTTGCTTTCATGATTTCTAGGTCAGGTTTGAATATGGGTAATCTTGGGTCAAAAACTAGGTCACAGGTCCTGGAGCTAAAATTAGAAAAATCTTGTTAACACTCTAGTGGCTGCAGTTTTATCCAAATATTCTGGAAATTGGTCAGGAAGATTGTTTTGATGATTTATATATGGGTCATCTTAGGTCAAAAACTAGGTCACACAGCCTATATGTAAACACTCTAGGGGCTACTTTTTCAGTCCAAATATCCTTGAAAATGGTCAGAAAGGTTGTTTTAATGATTTCTAGGTCAAGTTCCAATATGGGTTATCTTGGGTGAAAAACTAGGTCACACAGCCCAAATAATATGGGATTGAGCCTTCATAGTCAGGTGAGCCATATAAGGGCCATTATGGCCCTCTTGTTACAGTTACAGCTTCAAAAATAAGCGAACAGGTTGACTAATCAATTGTGAAGGGTAGTGCACCGTTAAGCTATAACAGTAAAAGTTAGTTTGTACCTATAGATTAGCTTGGAAAAATCCACATTTGCCTAGTTCCAGATAAAGTCTATTCTGAGTGAACTATCTGATTTTTGTAGCTCATTCTTATGTAACAGTACTCGTGCTGACCTTCTTATGTCATCATGTATTTTGAAAGGAAGATGTTACTTAGGTCATAATGTAATACTTCTGTACAGATTGTATGTTATAGAAACTTTTTTTAAGCTCACTAGAGCTAGTGTTGATGATTGTCTGTTACAGTTAGAGTTGATGGTTGTTTGTAACAGCTAGAGTTGATGGTTGTCTGTTACAGCTAGAGTTGATGGTTGTCTTTTACAGCTAGTGTTGATGGTTGTCTGTTATAGCTTAGGATGATGGTTGTTTGTTACAGCTAGAGTTGATGGTTGTCTGTTACAGTTAGAGTTGATGGTTGTCTGTTACAGCTAAAGTCGACGGTTGTCTGTTACAGCTAGAGTTGATGATTGTCTGTTACAGCTAAATTTGACGGTTGTCTGTTACAGCTAGAGTTGATGGTTGTTTGTTACAGCTAAAGTTGATGGTTGTCTGTTACAGCTAGAGTTGATAGTTGTTTGTTACAGCTAGAGTTGATGGTTGTATGTTACAGCTAGAGATGATGACTGTCTGTTCCAGCTAGAGTTGATGATTGTCTGTTACAGTTAGAGTTGATGGTTGTCAGTTACAGCTAAAGTTGATGGTTGTCTGTTACAGCTTGAGTTGATGATTGTCTGTTAGAGATAGAGATGATGGTTGTCTGTTACAGCTAAAGTTGATGGTTGTCTGTTACAGCTAGAGTTTATATATGTCAGCAATAGTTAGAGTTGATGGTTGTCTGTTTTGCTAGATATGATGGTTGTTTGTTACAGCTAGAGTTGATGATTGTCTGTTTTGCTAGATATGATGGTTGTTTGTTACAGCTAGAGTTGATGATTGTCTGTTACAGCTTTAGTTGATGGTTGTTTGTTACAGCTAGAGTTGCAGCTAGAGTTGATGATTGTCTGTTACAGCTTTAGTTGATGGTTGTTTGTTACAGCTAGAGTTGATGATTGTCTGTTTCAGCTTGAAGATGATGGTTGTCTGTTACAGCTAAAGTTGATGATTGTCTGTTACAGCTAAAAGTGATGATTGTCTGTTACAGCTAAAGTTGATGGTTGTCTGTTACAGCTAGAGTTGATGGTTGTCTGTTACAGCTAAAGTTGATGATTGTCTGTTACAGCTAAAAGTGATGATTGTCTGTTACAGCTAAAGTTGATGATTGTCTGTTACAGCTAGAGTTGATGATTGTCTGTTACAGCTAGAGTTGATGGTTGTTTGTTACAGCTAGAGTTGATGATTGTCTGTTACAGCTAGAGTTGATGATTGTTTGTTACAGCTAGAGTTGATGATTGTCTGTTACAGCTAGAGTTGATGGTTGTCTGTTACAGCTAGAGTTGATGATTGTCTTTTACAGCTAAAGTTGATGGTTGTCTGTTCCAGCTAGAGTTTGATGATTGTCTGTTACAGCTAAAAGTGATGGTTGTCTGTTACAGCTAGAGTTGATAGTTGTTTGTTACAGCTAGAGTTGATGATTGTCTGATTGTCTGTTACAGCTAGAGTTGATGATTGTCTGTTACAGCTGGAGTTGATGGTTGTCTGTTACAGCTGGAGTTGATGATTGTCTGTTAGAGATAGAGATGATGGTTGTCTGTGACAGCTAAAGTTGATGGTTGTCTGTTACAGCTAGAGTTTATATATGTCAGCAATAGTTAGCGTTGATGGTTGTCTATTTTGCTAGAGTTCATGGTTGTTTGTTACAGCTAGAGATGATGGTTGTCTGTTACAGCTAGAGTTGATGATTGTCTGTATCAGCTTGAAGATGATGGTTGTCTGTTACAGCTAAAGTTGATGGTTGTCTGTTACAGCTAGAGTTGATGGTTGTCTGTTACAGCTAGAGTTGATGATTGTCTGTTACAGCTAGAGTTTATATATGTCAGCAATAGAGATAATGGTTATCTGTTACAGCTAGAGTTGTTGGTTGTTTGTTACAGCTAGAGTTGATGGTTGTCTGTTACAGCTAGAGTTGATGATTGTCTGTTACAGCTAGAGTTTATATATGTCAGCAATAGAGATAATGGTTATCTGTTACAGCTTGAGTTGTTGGTTGTTTGTTACAGCTAGAGTTGATGGTTGTCTGTTACAGCTAGAGTTGATGATTGTCTGTTACAGCTAGAGTTGATGATTGTCTGTTACAGCTAGAGTTGATGATTGTCTGTTACAGCTTAAGTTGATGATTGTCTGTAACAGCTAGAGTTGATGGTTGTATGTTACAGCTAGAGTTGATGGTTGTCTGTTACAGCTAGAGTTGATGGTTGTCTGTTACAGCTAGAGATGATGGCTGTCTGTTACAGCTAGAGTTGATGATTGATTGTATGTTACAGCTAGAGTTGATGGTTGTCTGTTACAGTTAGAGTTGATGAGTGTCTGTTACAGCTAAAGTTGATGATTGTCTGTTACAGCTAGAGTTGATGGCTGTCTGTTCCAGCTAGAGTTGATGATTGTCTGTTACAGCTAAAGTTGATGATTGTCTGTTACAGCTAGAGATGATGATTGTCTGTGACAGCTAAAGTTGATGATTGTCTGTTACAGCTAGAGTTGATGGCTGTCTGTTCCAGCTAGAGTTGATGATTGTCTGTTACAGCTAGAGTTGATGGTTGTATGTTACAGCTAGAGTTGATGATTGTTTGTTACAGCTAAAGTTGATGATTGTCTGTTACAGCTAGAGTTGATGGCTGTCTGTTCCAGCTAGAGTTGATGATTGTTTGTTACAGCTCAAGTTGATGGTTGTCTGTGACAGCTAGAGTTGATGTTTGCCTGTTGAGAAAATAGATATCAATTTTTAGTGCATATTTGTTCTATAATGCATGTCAGGTTCAGATGCGAGGAATATAAGGTCAATAGGCCTGAGTGATTAATTACAAAGCTGTGCAATAAATAGTGCATTATTATACTGTAATGCAACAAAAATAAAAGTGACTCCACTGAGGTTTAAAATTGTAAACACATAACATTTGAATTTCTTACATTAATGAGCTGGGGCACTTTAAACAGAAATATATGCAAAGATAGTTAAGAAATATACTTTAAAATAAATTGAAAATCGTATTTATATGCTTTTATTAGCCCGATTTGAGTGAAAAGCGTTTAAACGCTTTTCATTTTTGGGTCATTTTTTTACAATACGAATAATTATTCCGGAAAAATGAAGTGCACAAATGATCTGAGGACAAAGGTCTGCCATCTGATCATAGTCTGCACCATTGGCTATTCCGTCAATAGTTACATTAATAAAAATGATGAATGATTTGTCCAGAATTAATGATGAACATTCATGATATTTAGCATTGGAAGGGTAAGACATGTTTAACTTATAACTAAGATGACATTAACCATGGTAGTCAGGGGAGCAATCCAGATTTGCTTGTTGAACTACTGGAAAATCAAACAAAATTCTGATCTGATGTCTCCATGAATAGGAGATTGATATCAGTCATTTATATATATGTAACAACTAATTCTATGACTTTTGTTTAAAATTATTTTGATTTTGAATTGAAATCTTGTATACCTTTTTTTACCTGAAATTTCAGGCCTCAACATTATCATTGAAACCTCAGCAAGAAAATTCAGTTGACCTAGCAACTGAAATAGAAAATCTGGTTAAATTGAAAATGGTGAGAATTTATTGCCATGGCAACCCATCAAGCATGATTGTTTTTATTTATATATTGGATAGTTCCAGAATAAAGCATAATTTGAGTAGATATTTATGAAATATTTCCTGCATGATTGTTGTATTATGGTGTGTTTTTGTTTACAGATAAACTAACCAGTAGTAAAATCTCATGTGAAATTAACAGTACAGTGACTGAGAGCTGTAAATAAATTGTTATTGTAAAAATCATGCATGTTCATTTATATTATTTAATTTTTTTTATTAGCTGTCTGTTTCAAGTCAATGTTGTTGTCATGTTTAATGTAGTCAATTACACAAACAATTATAAAGGTTTGATATATCTTGACAAGAGGCAGGTGATAGACAAGGGGCATTATTTGGAAAGCTATGTTTTTGGGGGGTTATACCCCTTTTTAACTTTTACAATTTTTTTGTTAAGATCACATATTTAGTAGACTAATTTCAAAACTGTAAAAGGTATCAACATCAAACTTGTAAAATCCTTTTTATACGCCCGTTTGAAAAACGGGACGTATTATGGGAACGCCCCTGGCGGGCGGGTGGTCGGGCGGGCGGGCGGCGTCCAATTTTGTCCGGAGCATATCTCCTACATGTATCCTACATTTTCACTTTCAATTCTAAAAATAGAATTTAATCAAAGGGCATGAAATAATCCGCTTTCTTGGACTTGAGTATGTTCTAAAGAATGTAACATTTATTTACACATGTTTCATTCATTGGTCAAGATTCTTCACTGTGATAACTATGGTGTTCTGTAGACTTGGTATTTGTTCATAAAGATCATACAGTAATTACCTTATCAAATGTAAATACTTTCTCATAGAAATTTAATTATATTTTAATTTTCAAGTAAATATCAGTTCAGCTCAATCAAAGATTAAGAATTGTAATGAAATGTATTTCCCTAGAATAAAATCTTAAATCAGAATTTTTTAGTTATTAAATTACTTGTACTTTTTATACGCCCGTTTAAAAAAAGATAAAAATATGAAGATGTGTATAGGGACGATTTAATCATCATTTATTGAGGGATTGTAACACAAATGGTCATTATAATTACTACGGCTGTGACACATGTACTTTAGGTCAATATATGCAAGGTCAAGGTCACTAAAGATGGTGAAATATCCAGATTTTGTCTGGAGCATATCTCCTACATGTATGGAAGAATTTTTATAATACTTTATGGAAATGTTCACCACCATGATATGTATTGCTCCATGCATGATCCAGGTCAAAGGTCAAAGGTCAAGGTCACACTTAGAGCTCATTGAAAAACGCTTGTCCGGAGCAAAACTTCTACATTCATAGGGGGTTTTCAATATAACTTGGCACAAATGTTCACCATTGTGAGGCTGAGTGTAGCATGCAAAATTCAGATCCCTGCGACCAAAGTCAAGGTTACACATAGAGGTCAAAGTTCAGATAAAAATTTGAAGATGGTTATAGGGACCATTTAGTCATCATTTATTGATGGATTGTAGCACAAATGGTAACTATCATGACTACAGGTGTTACACATTTAATTTAGGTTAATATTTGCAAGGTCAAGGTCACTGGAGATGATTAAATATCCAGATGTTGTCCGGAGCATATTTTCTACATGCATGGAGGAATTTTAATGTTACTTTTATAGAATTGTTCACCACCATGAGACGTAGTGCCCTGCACATAAACCAAGTCTCTAGGTCAAAGGTGAAGGTCACAGTTAGAGCTCATAGAAAAACACTTGTCTGGAGCAAAACTTCTACATGCATAGAGGGATTTCAATATAATTTGGCACAAATGTTCATCATTGTGAGGCTGAGTGCCGTGCATAAAATTCAGGTCCCTGCGACCAAGGTCAAGGTCACACATTCTGTGCATATCTTCCCTATTGATTTGTTTTAAGGTTCATTTAACAACACAGTGCCAAGAATAAAAACTTGCTTGCTAGATAACACTTATCCATAATGCCCCCATCTCCATCTAAAGCTTTTTCGTAAACGGGCGTATTTTGTGACTATGGCACCCTTGTTATCTTTGTAAGTCACTTGTGCTTAAGACAAGGGGATTCTGAAATCTTTATATTTGGACTATTGCCCCCTTTTTAACATTTTGACTTTTTGCCAAAATCACTAACATAAAGGTAAATGATTTCAAGAAAGATATCAACTGAAACTTGGAACACTTGATGATTATGACAAAGCACAGTTGTGAAATATGGTGCAATATCCTAAAATGATGTCCTTTTTATACGCCCGTTTGAAAAACGGGACGTATTATGGGAACGCCCCTGGCGGGCGGGTGGTCGGGCGGTCGGGCGGGCGGCGTCCAATTTTGTCCGGAGCATATCTCCTACATGTATGGAGGGATTTTAATGAAACTTCATAGAAATGTTCACCACTATGAGGAGCAGTTTCGCGCACATGAACCAGGTCTCTAGGTCAAAGGTCAAGGTCACACTTAGAGGTCATTGAAAAATGCTTGTCCGGAGCAAAACTTCCACATGTATAGAGGGATTTCAATATTACTTGGCACAAATGTTCACCATTGTGAGGCGGAGTGTCGCGTACAAGATTCAGGTCCTTGCGGCCAAGGTCAAGGTCACACATAGAGGTCAAAGTTCAGATAAAAATATGAAGATGTGTATATGGACCATTTAGTCATCATTTATTGAGGGATTGTAACACAAATGGTCATTATCAAGACTATGGCTGTGATACATATAATTTAGGTCAATATATACAAGGTCAAGGTCACTTAAGATGATGAAATATCCAGATTTTGTAAATAGAATTTAATCAAAGGGCGACAACAAAGTTATTACTTTGTTCATAAATGACTTACACAATTACTCCCCTTGATCTACTTTCACTTTCAATTCTAAAAATAGAATTTAATCAAAGGGCATAAAATAATCCTCTTTCTTGGACTTGAGTATGTTCTAAAGAATGTAACATTTATTTACACATGTTTCATTCATTGGTCAAGATTCTTAACTGTGATAACTATGGTGTTCTGTAGACTTGGTATTTGTTCATAAAGATCATACAGTAATTACCTTATCAAATGTAAATACTTTCCCATAGAAATTTAATTATATTTTAATTTTCAAGTAAATATCAGTTCAGCTCATTCAAAAATTAAGAATTGTAATGAAATGTATTTCCCTAGAATAAAATCTTAAATCAGAATTTTTTAGTTATTAAATTACAATTACATGTACTTTTTATCTTCCCTACTGATTTGTTTTAAGGTTCATTTAACAACACAGTGCCAAGGATAAAAACTTGCTTGCTAGATAACACTTATCCATAATGCCCCCATCTCCATCTAAAGTTTTCGTAAACGGGCGTATTTTGTGACTATGGCACCCTTGTTTAACTTAGTATTTTTGGTCAAAATTGCCTATTAAGCAGTTGTTTTCAATAGTATGGAAGATAACAACATGAATCTTGAAATACTCGTTTGTCATGATGTTTGAAAGACAAGTGGCATTTTTCTGAAAGCTATATTTTGAAGTTTCGCCCCTTTTTAATTGAAAATTTTGTCATAAAAAGTATCAAAGCTATTGTAATACTTGATTATCATGACAAGGCACAGGACATTATTTTGAAAGCAATACTTTCAGGAGTTATGTCCCTTTTCAACTTATAATATTTATGAAAATTTGTTATTGATAGTTGTAACCCTTTAGACGAGCATATGGTGCTGTTGTTTTGTTTTGTTCTTTTGTGATATATATATTGAAATGTTGTAGCCTTGTGTGACATGCCAGTTTTTCTCTGGAACCTGTCAATAGTATATATAGACATTGATGAAAATCAGAGATGCTGGTGACCTGCCTATATGAAATACTATTTGTTGCATAACAAATAAAACACTTCTGAAAAATAAAGGCTTAAACTTTCCATTTTGCTTTTTAGTCATTATTTTCAGTGCAAAAGTGTGCTTGTTAAAGATGACAATAAAAGACCAAACCATTTTATCATCTGTGTGTGTTTATATTATTTATTTTAACCAAACTTGTATATCAGTAGATTTCTATTCCTTCTTTGAAAGGTCCAGACCTTCTCATGCTTTTTGAGAGTTTTTGTTTTTGAACCAACAAATGTCAGATTAGGCATTTTTTGCCTTTTCAGTAAGATCCTGTATGTTGTAATTAAGGTTGTTACCACACTTAAGTGAAATTTTATATAAGTATATAATTATGCCTCTAAAACAATTTTCAAACATCGAAGAATATGTAAAGTATGTACTGCAAATATTTGTCCACATTATATGTAATCATTAAAATATATGCATTCATTTCTTATTGAAAAATTTGACTTCGACTTTATAGAAAATAAATTTCTAATTACCTCCCTTTATTAACATGAAATGTAAATTCGGTAATATCTTTACATCTAACTTACAATATTGATAAACCTTCATTTGAGCATTATATTTATGATATAAAACCATAAAAAAATCTTTCCTGAAATGGCTAAGGCTAGAGCTTAGATATTTTAACTTTCACCAAGGTTGTTCAAATTATAGCTCTGGGGTCAAACTAAGGTCATTGATCTTCATTATGTATATATAGTAAAAACTTAAATTAAAATGGCTAGAAATAAGATATTTAGCATGAAACATTGTCTTGTAGACCTTTATCAAAATTGTTCAAAATTATGCCTTTAGTTTTAAAATTCCCCCATCTGGGGATGTCATAGCTTTTGCTTATATGTATATATTAAAAACCTTCTCCTTTGATATTAAACATTGTGTAGTGGACCTCAACCACTTGTTCTCAAATTGTAGCCCTGGGGTCAAAATTGGCCCTGCCGCGAGGGTCATAGATTTTCATAATAAACATATAGTAGAATTATTATGATAATCATGTTTTCCAAGTTTAATGTTGATAACTTTAAAACTTTTGATATCATTCTTCTTGACCAACACACTTGACCAATAAAAGGCAAACACATTGGAGGAAAAACATTGTTGTAGAGAATTCTTAAAGAAAACATCAAAAATTTAATAAAAATTTCACAGTTGAACTGAATAATCCAAGCGATTCTCAGATCAAGATCATAAGAAAGAAAACATTTTCTTGTCAAAACAATATGGCCTTTTGTTTAGTTATTTGACATACAACATTAGACTAAGCTTAGTTTGACCTCTACATATATTTTAAAGACCATGCCCCTGGGCAGAAAATTGGCCCCATCCATCAGGATACACATGGTTTTATATTTAGATAAAGTTCATTAAATATTTTTGTAAGTAAACCAAAGATATGGTGCCATATTGATAGTTGACATGTGACAAAACCTATGTAAAATAGTTTAATGCAATAAGAGTATATTTGTATAATTATATAGGATCCACCACCAGACACAGGTCAAGGCTCAGATTCTGGAGGAGAGGAAGACAAAGAGACAGAAAAAGAAAAATATCTCCAGAAAAGAAAGTAAGTCTATGAATTATATGATATTTAACACATACCCATGCCACATTTTTTAACTCCGTAAAAATGGTATTGCACGGCCGTGCATATATTTTGGTGTGACGTCATTTTCGTTATATAAACATTATAAGTATAGACGTCAAGACGCGCTAAATGTACGTGTGTCAGTGAAAAATGGTTCTTTATATATTACTTCAAACGGTCTTTGTTTTTGGAATGTGATAAATACAATATTAAATTTGTGTAAGTTTAATACTACATTTATTGAACTTGTTCAATTAAATAATATTATGCTCACCAGAGGCTCGCATAAAATAATTTTATTCATCTTGTTCAATAAATTCAGTATTAAACTTACACTCATTCAATATCCTCTATTTAAGATGTCTTCTCACATTATCATACATAAACATGTAGCTTACACATTCTAGACCAGATCATGCACATGTTTCATTTCTGACCTCTACCAAGATTGATCAAATTTATCTTGGGGTCATAAGTTTTATCTTTATGTGCATAGTAAAAAAACAAACAAAAAACCTTTTCTGAAATTACAAGGGTCTACAGTTATGGAGGTTGCTCATGACTAGTAAATGAATCCAACTGATTTTAAGGTCATTCTGTCAAAGGTCAAGGTCACTGTAGTCATCACATAAAATATGCTCAACTCATAACTGCTTCAAATTTGGCATTTAGCCAGGTCATGTCTAACAGATGACCCAGAATTGATTTTTAATTTAGTTGATTAAAGGTCTAGGTTACCTGTGGGGGCACTCTTTGCTGTTGTATTCACAATTTACAAACATACAATGTGACTTTTATTTACATGACAGTAGGTCATGCTAACTTTGAAATTTTCAGAACATATTAATTGATATTAACTTGCAGCATTTTACAGGATACCATTCAGGTGAATCTTGTATAAATTAGTATAGAAGAATACAGCAAAGAAGCCTTTTATAAGATCCAATATTTGTACTATAGTGTTGGGGGGAAAAAACAACATGTCTATAAAAATGTTTGTAACTGTACTGTTTTTACCATTGCAAAATAAAATTAAAGTTAATATTTCAATGATGTTCATTCCTGGTAAATAGGCAATCTTCACTGCACATGAATCCTATAATTGTAGTTTTAAGTTACACTTGAAATAAATTACTAAATGGCATTACACAATGTCCTTGTGATGTCCCTTTAGTTTCCCACGTGGTACAGCTATTTATTGTATCATTATAAGTAAAAGATAACAACTTTGTTTTCACTCCTATTATATACCTTAGATTATTAAAATACTATAGTTAAGTATCAAACAACATCTGATATCAATTACAATCTAACCAGTTACTGTATTACACAATAAATATATGCCATGCTTTTGTTATTTTATTTACAGATATGTTATAACAGAGCTGGTAGAAACAGAACAAGATTATGTAAAAGATATAGGATGTGTGGTAGAGGTATGTTGTTAACTACATTTCTCACTAACCAGATACAAAAATCCATAAATGTTACTAAAAATAGCGGTGTTGGAAAATCTTAACTCACATGGGCTTATCTCACACTCAACGTGCAGCACTTCTAAAAACGTATTCCTACACATACGCGCTTCACTCCTATTTAAACAAAAATGAAACGTCAAAACGACAAAATGTATTAAAAATATGTGAGCTTATCTATTAAATTGTTCACGGAATCAAAATAGATTGATATTAACTTTCACACTGCAATGAGTCCTACTCTACCTAGGTCCGCCCTTGTCAATAACGATCTGTTACTAAAAATAGCACACTTTAAAATATCGCAAAATTCTTCGTAAAATCGGATATTATGACACTTTGCCTGAAGAACATCCATGTTTTCTGTTATGGATAACGATGCTTTTTGATGACGAATCTCATTTTGAAATATTTTAATAGAATATTCGGCCAAAATAACCGAAAAAGTAGAAAAATCTTTGCAAACAGTAAACGCTTTTTGGCAACCATTTAAGTATGGACTGAATTCCTAATAAACACTTATATTATGACACTTTCCGACTTTAATATTGATGTGTTTTATCATGATAACCTTACGTTTTGATGAGGGATCTCATATGAATTCATTTTCATTGAATTTTTCACACATAAACTTGGTCAGTAGAATCTTTTGCGGATGTACGTCAGAAGCTTAAGCCCCGCCCCGCTTTTCAAAACTAGGGCGTAGCAAGTAGATCTAGTTTCATGATATTTATTGTGTCCAAGTGAGTGAGAAAAATAATCAATCATTGGGTTAGACAGAGGATAGAGAAATCCCAACCCTCGTGCAATCTGTTCCATCGGGAACTCGCCAAGGCTCGTTCCCGAGGAACCGATTACCCGTCTGTAACACTTTCGTTTCTGCTCCATAACTTTTAAACCGCTGAAAACTTTTTAAAATAACTTGGCACAACTGATCACCATTATAAGACGACCTGCAGAGGGCAATAATTGGGTTGCTACCCAAAAGGTCTAGGTCACACTTTAAGGTCGAATGTTAAATGTCTACATTTAGTGTCCGCTCCATAACTTTTTAACCGCTGATTTTTAAAAAAAAATAACTTGACACAATTCATCACCATTATAGCAACAAGTGCAAAGGGCAATAATAGGGTTGCTACCCCCAAGGTCAAGGTCACACTTAAAGGTCAAATGTATTTTGTGTCCCCTCCATAACTTTTAAACCTGTGAAATTTTTTTAAAAAGCTTGGCACAAGTGATCACCATTACGAGACGATGTGCAGAGCGTAATAATTGTATTGCTACCCCCAAGGTCAAGGACACACTTACAGGTCAAATGTTAGAAAGTCTACATTTCTTGTCTGTTCATAACATTTAAACCTTTTTTTTATGAGTTTTTTTATGATAACTTGGCAGAAACGTTCACTATTGTGACACCATTGGCAAAGCACAATAATCAAATCACAACCCGGAAGGTCAGGGTCACACTCAAAGATCCAATGTAAAAACATCTATTCATGTCATGTCAGCTCTATAACTTATTGACAATTTAAAGGTTTTAAAATTACTTGGCACAAATGACCCCCACCATGACACAATCTGCAGAGCGCAACATCCAGGTTGCTACACTCAAGGTCAAGGTTTTATGTTCTCCATAACCTTTTGACTTCATGGAAGATTTTAAATAACTTGGGACAAATAATCACCATTGTGAGAATATGTGCTTATGATAAGCATGACACAGCATCAAGGTCATGATTGGTAAAAGGTCAAGAAGCACACATTAATGTTCACTGCGGAAGGGAATTTAGCTGTCCTTCGGACAAATTATATGTCCCTTCCCATCTTAGGGACCAGTTGAGATATTAACTTGAACTTGAAATATCAATGCAATATCACAATGCAACTGTGTGTTTTAAGTTTGATAACTCTCATAGGTAGTTTGGCATTATTTAGTCCATTTTTATTCAAATTGGCTTCAGTAGTCTAGATTTATTATGCCCCCCTTCGAAGAAGAGGGGGTATATTGTTTTGCTAATGTCGGTCTGTCTGTCGGTCCGTCGGTCTGTCCGTCTGTAGACCACATGGTTTCCGCTGATTATCTTGAAAAGTATTTATCACAAAGTCTTCATATTTCACATAGTGATTGGTCATAACTAGTAGATGACCCCTATTGATTTTGGGGTCACTAGGTCAAAGGTCAAGGTCACAGGGGCCTTAAATGTCAAAATGGTTTCCGCTGATTATCTTGAAAAGTATTTATCACAAAGTCTTCATATTTCACACAGTGATTGGTCATAACTAGTAGATGACCCCTATTGATTTTGGGGTCACTAGGTCAAAGGTCAAGGTCACAGGGGCCTTAAATGTCAAAATGGTTTCCGCTGATTATCTTGAAAAGTATTTATCACAAAGTCTTCATATTTCACATAGTGATTGGTCATAACTAGTAGATGACCCCTATTGATTTTGGGGTCACTAGGTCAAAGGTCAAGGTCACAGGGGCCTTAAATGTCAAAATGGTTTCCGCTGATTATCTTGAAAAGTATTTATCACAAAGTCTTCATATTTCACATAGTGATTGGTCATAACTATTAGAGACCCCTATTGATATTGGGGTAACTAGGTCAATGGTGAAGGTCAAAGGGCCTTAAATGTCAAAATGGTTTCTGCTGATTATCTTGAAATGTATTGGTCACAAAGTCATCATATTTCATATAGTGATTGGTCATAACTAGTAGATGACCCCTATTGATTTTTGGTCACTAACTTACATGTCAAGGTCACAGGGGCCTTATTGTCAGAATGGTTTCCGCTGATTATCTCTGAAAAGTATTCATCACAAAGTCTTCATATTTCACCTAGTATTTGGTTATAACTATTAGATGACCCCTATTGATTTTGAGGTCATTTGTTTAAAGATCAAGGTCACATGGGCCTTAAATGTCAAAATGGTTTCCACTGATTATTTTGAAAAGTATTCATCCCAAAGTTGTTATATTTCACTTAGTAATTGGTCATAACTAGTAGATGACCCCTATTGATTTTGGGGTCACTAGGTCAAAGGTCACGGTCACAGGGGCCTTAAATGTCAAAATGGTTTCCGCTGATTATCTTGAAAAGTATTTATCACAAAGTCTTCATATTTCACTTAGTAATTGGTCACAACTAGTAGATGACCCCTATTGATTTTGGGGTCACTAGGTCAAAGGTCAAGGTCACAGGGGCCTTAAATGTCAGAATGGTTTCCGCTGATTATCTTGAAAACTATTTATCACAAAGTCTTCATATTTCACATAGTGATTAGTCATAACTAGTAGATGACCCCTATTGATTTTGGGGTCACTAGGTCAAAGGTCAAGGTCACAGGGGCCTTAAATGTCAGAATGGTTTCCGCTGATTATCTTGAAAACTATTCATCACAAAGTCTTCATATTTCACATAGTATTTGGTTATAATTAGTAGAGTAGATGACCCCTATTGATTTAAGGGTCATTAGGTCAAAGGTCAAGGTCACAGGGGCCTTAAATGTCAGAATGGTTTCCGCTGATTATCTTGAAAACTATTTATCACAAAGTCTTCATATTTCACATAGTGATTGGTCATAACTAGTAGATGACCCCTATTGATTTTGGGGTCACTAGGTCAAAGGTCAAGGTCACAGGGGCCTTAAATGTCAGAATGGTTTCCGCTGATTATCTTGAAAACTATTCATCACAAAGTCTTCATATTTCACATAGTGATTGGTCATAACTAGTAGATGACCCCTATTGATTTTGGGGTCACTAGGTCAAAGGTCAAGGTCACAGGGGCCTTAAATGTCAGAATGGTTTCCGCTGATTATCTTGAAAACTATTTATCACAAAGTCTTCATATTTCACATACTGATTGGTCATAACTAGTAGATGACCCCTATTGATTTTGGGGTCACTAGGTCAAAGGTCAAGGTCACAGGGGCCTTAAATGTCAAAATGGTTTCTGCTGATTATGTTGAAAAGTATTCATCACAAAGTCTTCATATTTCACCTAGTATGATGGTTATAACTAGTAGATGACCCCTATTGATTAAGAGGTCATTAGGTCAAAGGTCAAGGTCACATGGGCCTTAAATGTCAAAATGGTTTCCGCTGATTATCTTGAAAAGTATTTATCACAAAGTCTTCATATTTCACATAGTAATTGGTCATAACTAGTAGATGACCCCTATTGATTTTGGGGTCACTAGGTCAAAGGTCAAGGTCACAGGGGCCTTAAATGTCAAAATGGTTTCCGCTGATTATCTTGAAAAGTATTTATCACAAAGTCTTCATATTTCACATAGTGATTGGTCATAACTAGTAGATGACCCCTATTGATTTTGGGGTCACTAGGTCAAAGGTCAAGGTCACAGGGGCCTTAAATGTCAAAATGGTTTCCGCTGATTATCTTGAAAAGTATTTATCACAAAGTCTTCATATTTCACATAGTGATTGGTCATAACTAGAAGATGACCCCTATTGATTTTGGGGTCACTAGGTCAAAGGTCAAGGTCACAGGGGCATTAAATGTCAAAATGGTTTCCGCTGATTATCTTGAAAAGTATTCATCACAAAGTCTTCATATTTCACCTAGTATTTGGTTATAACTAGTAGATGACCCCTATTGATTTAGAGGTCATCAGGTCAAAGTTCAAGGTCACAGGGGCTTTAAATGTCAAATGGTTTCAGCTGATTATCTTCAAAAGTATTCATCACAAAGTCTTCATATTTCACATAGTTATTTGTCATTACTAGTTAATAAACCCTATTGATTTTGGGATCACTAAGTCAAAGATCAAGGTCACAGGGCCTTAAATGTCAGAATGGTTTCTGCTGATTATCTTGAAAAGTATTAATCACAAAGTCTTCATATTTCACATATTGATTGATCGTAAGTGGTAGATGACCCCTATTGATATTGGGGTCATTAGATTAAACATCAAGATCACAGAATCCTTGACTGGTAATATTATTTCCGCTTATTATGTTGGTTACTATTTATCACAAAGTCTACATATTTCACGAAGTGAATGGTCATAACCAACAGATAATCCGTATTGCTTTTGGGGTCACTAGATCAAAGGTCACAGAGCCTTAAGTGTCAGAATGGTTTCCGCATATTATCTTGAAGATTTTTTATCACAATAAGTGAACCTATTGATTTTGGGGTGAGTAAGTCAAAGATAAAGCTCACAGGGTTCTTGAATGTCAGTTTGGTTTCCGCTTAGTATCTTGAAAACTATTTATCACAAAGTCTTCATATTTGTAGTATTGATTGGTAATACCTATTAGATGACCCCTATTGATTTTGGGTCACTAGTTCAAAGTTCTAGGTCACAGGGGCCTTAAATATCTCATTATCTTTTAAACTATTCATCACAAAGTCTTCATTATTTTTATCTTTTCCATAATTGAACACTTCCATGAACCCATTTTTGGCAAGTTTCTGTAATAAAATTACCAATTATGTGAGTCAATGGCTAGAAAGGGGGGTATATGTGTCGTTCGACATTCTTGTTTTTATGCTCCCCGAAAAATTTCGGGGGAGCATATAGTCGGCGCCTTGTCCGTCTGTCCGTCCGTCTGTCCGTCCGTTTTATTGTCCGGAGCATAACTTGAAAACCCTTGGAGATAATTTGTTTAAACTTCATACAGTGGTAGAGGGCATTGAGGGGGAGTGCAGTGTCAAAGAACCATAACTCTATTTTGCCTGGTTTTTGAATTATCTCCCCTTATAGAAAAATCTTGTCCGGGGCATAACTCTAAAACTATAAGAGATATCAACATGAAACTTTGTAGGTGAATAGATCTCAATGGGTAGATGTGCAGTGCATAAGAACAATAACTCTTTTTGTCCTAATTTTTGAGTTATTGCCCTTTGTTAATTTCAACACTTTGAACTTTGTCTGGAACATAACTCTAAAACTATAAGAGATATCAAGATGAAACATTGTAGGTAGATAGATCTCATTGAGTAGAAGTGCAGTGCAAAAGAACCAAAACTCTGTTAAGCCTTATTTTTGAATTATTTCCCCTTATGGAAAATCTTGTCCGGGGCATAACTCTAAAACTATAAGAGATATCAACATGAAACTTTGTAGGTGAATAGATCTCAATGGGTAGATGTGCAGTGCATAAGAACAATAACTCTTTTTGTCCTAATTTTGGAGTTATTGCCTTTTGTTAATTTTAACACTGAACTTTGTCTGGAACATAACTCTAAAATTATAAGAGATATCAAGATGAAACATTGTAGGTAGATAGATCTCATTGAGTAGAAATGCAGTGCAAAAAACCATAACTCTGTTAAGCCTCATTTTTTAATAATCTCCCCTTTTAGAAAAATCTTGTACTGGACATATCTGTAAAACTATAAGAGATATCAACATGAAACTTTGTAGGTAGATGTATCTCAATGGGTAGATGTGCAGTGCATGAGAATCATAACTCTGCCTTGCCTAATTCTGGAGTTATTGCCATTTGTTTATTTTTACTTTTTGAAGTTGTCCGGAACATAACTTGGAAACCATAAGAGATATCAACAAGAAACTTTGTAAGTTGATAGATAACAGTGATTAGAAGTTCAGTGCAAAGAACAGTAACTCTGCTTTTCCTAATTTTGGAATTATTGCACTTTGAACTTTTTCCAGGGACATAACTCTGAAACTACAAGAGATGTACTTTCCTGTGTCCAAAACCTATTCGGGGAGCATCACCCGGCTCAAACCGGGCTCTTGTTTACTTAGTTATCTCCCTGTTTAGCTCACCTGAGCACAACGTGCTCATAGTGATCCCCACCGTCCATTGTCCTGCATTGTCAACAATTTCTTTAAACAACATCTCCTCAAAAACCAATGACTGCACAGTAACCAAATTTTACAGGAATGATCCTTGGGTAGTCCCCTGCCAAAGTTGTTCAAATGGTTCTGGTCTGTTGCATAAGTAGGTCACAGGGCTAGAAAAGGAGTTTAAAAACTTAAAAAACCTTCTTGTTATGGAAAGTACAAGGGGTCCTACCCAAGAGGGGGGAAATCTTTGATACTTTACCAGGTATATGATATTAATCACAGGACCTCACATCCGGTTCCAAATTCGCTTAAAGACTTTCATATTGTTCAAATTATGACCCTGGTGATACATAATAAAATTTCTGTCGGGTAATGTGTTTTCCAACTATTGTTATATATATAGTATAAATAAATACTTCTGTGGAAGAAGAAAGTATACAAGGCTTAGAGACCTGTTAGAGTGAGTTTGGTATAAAATATAATACATGCTAATAACTTCCTCTCACTCTACCAAAGTTAAAGAGATATAGAGCTGTGTCCCCATTTATCCTTCATGTTCATGTTGGTTAATTATTTCTCGAGTGATATGTCTCAGACCTATTAGGAGTGCCCATATTATCACCCAAAGTTAAGTAGATTATTTGGCCGCCATTTATTCACTTTGGATCATTTGTAATGTTTTAGTCTTTGCGATATGAAATATGATAATACATTTTATTCTCGTTATTGATGTGTTAATACGAGATTACAATAGAAATTCCATTTAGCAGAGAGTCACATTATATGCATAGAGATGAATGTGATAAAGTGAGCTAATATTAGCTCCTTGCGTAAAGATTATATATTCGTGTCAATACTATCGAAAATCTATGAGAACTGATGCTGATAGAGAGTGGAATGTAATACACAAAGAATTTGAAAGAAATCTACCTGATCTTAATCTCTAGTATATCCGATGCTCTTCAAGACCAAGGTTCACACATTTCATTAACAACAACAAAGCTTTGCTTTCAATTACACAAAAGGACAATTACCCTACTGATTTATCAATGTGATAAGTGAGCAATAGCTCTACTAATATCTTATATCACTCTCAGTATTTGGTAAAGATCTGATTTTACAGTTTTGGTTGGAAAACACTTGCTTAAGACTCGTTACAGTTTATATATATGACAGTAATATTTGTGAAGATCTCTATACCGTCCAGCATAGTGAGATTTTGATATGTGACACAAACATGCATAAGTTATATAGTGAATATAATATTTATTCAAAGATATTATTTATTCAGAAATAGTCTATGGTATTCAAAATATTCTCCTTATATATGCACTCTATATCTGGATCAGTGCCTGGAGTGGAATAAATGTCGAGTTTATGCGATAAATTAAATGTCTCAAATCATATATAAATAGATTTCTCAGACTCACTCATCAACTCCTCTCAATTTTACATGTACATTGAACTTTTCTTATTTTCAGTCAATTGTCACTCACCCTATAGTAAAAATTTACTCTTACTATACATTGTCACTGAATGTGTGATTCATATGGCAACAACTCAGTTAATATAGTCGGACGCGACCACTGAGATTATGTATAGTGCACATATGTGTGAAGAGACTCGACTATTCTACTCTTTTCAACTTATAACCAGTAAGGCAATTAAAAATCCGTTATCCTATTATGAGATATTCTTTGAACTGTGGCATATGTTGTTGAGTATATGGAATAAACCAGAATAACAACATTCTAGTAAGAGGAAAAATTGGGGTCAAAGTTCTCGTTTTTTAGTTATCTTTCCCTGAATTGGACTTATTTGCTTAATTCAAGGACCGATAATTCCCAATAAAGGTCAACAATACCTTGAGTCAATGTGCAAAAATAGAGTGGATTGGCTTTTAACCTCTTCTTCTCTAAACCTGCGCCTTATTTTCTTAAAAAAAGGCCTATTTTTAAAGAATTTTAAGTCCCTTAATGCAAACTGAAAAATTGTAATAAAAAAAGGAATTGCATGTTAATATGTATTGTGATCAAGAATAAAAATATTATAATCAAGAAGTAAAAGCAATGTTATAGAGATGTATGTAAATTTTATCTGCCCTTCAAATGACCTCATATAAGTAAATAATTCTAATTCAAGGGCAGATAACTCAAAAACTGAGATCATTGACACTCAACTTTTTATGCCCCCACAATGTGGGAGCATATAGCGTTGCACTTGTCTGTCTGTCCGTCCGTCCTGAAATCTTGTGAACGCAACTCCTCTTAAACCGGATGGCAGATTTTGCTTAAACTTACAGGGATGAACAACCTTAATGTGTAGATGGTACTAAAGGAAGGAATTTTCGCTGCGACCAAATTTAACAGAATTATGGCCCTTTGTTGATTTTTTCACAATATACCATGTAGAAATTTTGTGAACGCAACTCCTCTTAAACTGGATGGCAGATTTTGCTTAAACTTCCAGGGATTAGCAACCTTAATGTGTAGATGGTAATTAAGGAAGGAATTTTTGCTGCGACCAAATTTAACAGAATTATGGCCCTTTGTTGATTTTTAGTTTTCAATTTGTGGCACATGTAGTCCAAAAAATATTTGACCTAGAGTTATAAGATTAACAGAACAGTGGCGTGTGGGGGCATCCGTGAATAAAGGCACCATTTTGATTCATATCTACCAAGTTTGTTTTTATGAACCAAGTCAAATAAGACAGCAAGTGTCACAAAAAATCTTATTTTCTGTAATGGAAATGTTTTATTACTTTCAGAACATTTTCAGAAGAGATTCAGAAATGTCTTGAGGATCCAGATAAATTAGCAGGTCTTTTTCTGAGATATGTAAGTATAATCACTGGTATAAGTTAAGACTTGAGGATTGAAGTTTTTCTGATTTGAACCATACTTAATTTAATTGAAAAACGGGACGTATTATGGGAACGCCCCTGGCGGGCGGGCGTTCGGCGTCCAATTTTGTCCGGAGCATATTTCCTACATGTATGGAGGGATTTTAATGAAACTTCATAGAAATGTTCACCACTATGAGGAGCAGTGTCGCGCACATGAACCAGGTCTCTAGGTCAAAGGTCAAGGTCACACTTAGAGCTCATTGAAAAATGCTTGTCCGGAGCAAAACTTCCACATGTATAGAGGTATTTCAATATTACTTGGCACAAATGTTCACCATTGTGAGGCGGAGGGTCGCGCGCAAGATCCAAGTCCTTGCGGCCAAGGTCAAGGTCACACATAGAGGTCAAAGTTCAGATAAAAATATGAAGATGTGTATATGGACCATTTAGTCATCATTTATTGAGGGATTGTAACACAAATGGTCATTATCAAGACTATGGCTGTGATACATATAATTTAGGTCAATATATACAAGGTCAAGGTCACTAAAGATGATGAAATATTCAGATTTTGTCCGGAGCATATCTCCTACACGCATGGAGGGATTTTAATGAAATTTCATAGAAATGTTCACCATTATGAGAAGCCATGTCACGCACATGAACTAGGTCTCTAGGTCAAAGGTCAAGGTCACACTTGGAGCTCATTGAAAAACGCTTGTCCGGAGCAAAACTTCCACATGCATAGAGGGATTTCAATATAACTTGGCACAAATGTTCACCATTGTGAGGCGGAGTGTCGTGCACAAACTTCAGGTCCCTGCAGCCAAGGTCAAGGTCACACATAGAGGTCAAAGTTTAGATAAAAATATGAAGAT
The DNA here is from genome assembly GCF_026571515.1 of Ruditapes philippinarum. Lineage (NCBI taxonomy): Eukaryota > Metazoa > Mollusca > Bivalvia > Venerida > Veneridae > Ruditapes > Ruditapes philippinarum. The sequence continues at coordinate 151,029 of NW_026857566.1, read as the reverse complement.
GTGTATAGGGACGATTTAATCATCATTTATTGAGGGATTGTAACACAAATGGTCATTATCATGACTACGGCTGTGACACATGTACTTTAGGTCAATATATGCAAGGTCAAGGTCACTAAAGATGGTGAAATATCCAGATTTTGTCTGGAGCATATCTCCTACATGTATGGAAGAATTTTTATAATACTTTATGGAAATGTTCACCACCATGATATGTATTGCTCCATGCATGATCCAGGTCTCCAGGTCAAAGGTCAAGGTCACACTTAGAGCTCATTGAAAAACGCTTGTCCGGAGCAAAACTTCTACATTCATAGGGGGATTTCAATATAACTTGGCACAAATGTTCACCATTGTGAGGCTGAGTGTCGCACGCAAAATTCAGATCCCTGCGACCAAAGTCAAGGTTACACATAGAGGTCAAAGTTCAGATAAAAATTTGAAGATGTGTATAGGGACCATTTAGTCATCATTTATTGATGGATTGTAGCACAAATGGTAACTATCATGACTACAGGTGTGAGACATTTAATTTAGGTTAATATTTGCAAGGTCAAGGTCACTGGAGATGATTAAATATCCAGATGTTGTCCGGAGCATATTTTCTACATGCATGGAGGAATTTTAATGTTACTTTATAGAATTGTTCACCACCATGAGACGTAGTGCCCTGCACATGAACCAAGTCTCTAGGTCAAAGGTGAAGGTCACAGAGCTCATAGAAAAACGCTTGTCTGGAGCAAAACTTCTACATGCATAGAGGGATTTCAATATAATTTGGCACAAATGTTCATCATTGTGAGGCTGAGTGCCGTGCATAAAATTCAGGTCCCTGCGACCAAGGTCAAGGTCACACATCCTGTGCATATCTTCCCTACTGATTTGTTTTAAGGTTCATTTAACAACACAGTGCCAAGAAATAAAAACTTGCTTGCTAGATAACACTTATCCATAATGCCCCCATCTCCATCTAAAGCTTTCGTAAACGGGCGTATTTTGTGACTTATAATGGCACCCTTGTTTTGATATATATGATCAGTACATGTGCTGGGATTGACAAATATGCATTTTATTTAGATTTTAAAGGCGTTTTGAGCTCCAAACCCCAAGTGTCTGTGATTTTATTTATGTATACTTGGACAAAATAAAGGGTCATTGTATTTCAATCAAATAATTTTGTATTTAGCTTAAAGGGAACAGCCATCCGTGGCTCTTTAGAAGTGGTTTGTAGGTTAAGATAACACTATTTTGCCTTTTAGCACCATTTTAAAAAAGTTTGAGTGTTCAGTTACCTCTTGACATCTTTCTATTGCTATTTTAAAGGTGTTTTTATGTTCAGTACCCATGTACAGCCTTCTATTGCTAATTTAAAGTTGTTTGTAGGTTAAGTTACCCCTTGACATCCTTTAAAGGTGTTTTTATGTTCAGTACCCCTGTACAGCCTTCTATTGCTAATTTAAAGTTGTTTGTAGGTTAAGTTACCCCTTGACATCCTTTAAAGGTGTTTTTAGGGTTCAGTACCCCTGTACAGCCTTCTATTGCTAATTTAAAGTTGTTTGTAGGTTAAGTTACCCCTTGACAGCCTTTAAAGGTGTTTTTATGTTCAGTACCCCTGTACAGCCTTCTATTGCTAATTTAAAGTTGTTTGTAGGTTAAGTTACCCCTTGACATCCTTTAAAGGTGCTTTTAGGGTTCAGTACTCCTGTACAGCCACCTATGATGTTTGAAGTTAGTTACACCAGTGCAACATTCTTTTGCCATCTTAAAGGTGTTTGAAGGTTTAGTTAACCCTGTACATCTGTTAGGTGTTTGAATTGTAAGTTATCACTGTACAGGTTTTTGTGTATGCTGTATTGCTTTACTTGCATTTTTCTTGTAACATCTGCAGTACATGTGCATTTTCTTGTGTTCATTTATTACAGGCAATGAAAATCAAGATGTTGGCATAGAACCATTAGTCTGATTGAAAACAAATAATTAGTAACTATAAAGTTAACAAGAACCAGCTTTTGGAAATTTTATTTTGTATCTCAATATACATGTATAAGATTAGAAAGAAAACACACAAAAATGTCAAGCTGTGTTTTTCATATGCATGTCAATACTTTTGTTGATGGAATCATGACTTGATGTTTGTGCTGCTCTGAAGATATCAGTATATATCTATGTACATGCTTATCTTGTAAATGTTACCAAAACATGGCTTTGCTACCAGTATGAACTGAAAGTGCTGGTAGGGCAATTATTAGTATGAACAGTGTCCAGGGGTAATTTTATTATCTACATAAATCATAAATAAAAACTTGAAATATATTAGTTTGAATTATAGGTAATATTCAACATAAATGTTTGTTATCACTATCATATGTCAGTGATATAACCCTTAATCTGTTCTTATCTAACAACTTCAAATTATGATAGAAGGAGATTTTGCAATAATTTCTTTTTTGGTAATTCTAGGTTCTAACTCAGAAAACTATTCCCATAGAGGTTAAATAGATTAGAATGAAGTATTAAAAAAAGTTTCTTGAGTCTACATTAAATTTTCTGCCTTTACCCTTCACAATGACTGTCACACCACTTTATACTGTATTGATTAGCAGAAGTAGCTGCTGCAGGTAGGTGATATTCACGCAACACAAAATATTTGTTTACTGTTGGAAACTAATATAACAAAAGGTCATGATGAAGTTGTCTTTGTCATTCCAATATCTTTTGCAGTCCCAAAACTTTAATGTTATTCTCAGCATTTTTTATCATTTATACGGGTCCAATAAACAGGCCCCTTTCACAGTTACATCAAAGTTGTCTTTTTCCCCCAATGTCTTATATAATACTGTTAAAAATTATCAGAAATATAAAAAAGAGCAAAATTTTATTTCTTATTTAAGTAACAAACACACAACATAACATGCAACATTTCTGCATCAATAAACGGTAATTTCTATGATGGCCTTGTTAATGTGGCGCATTTGTTAAGTTGTAACAATTATTAATAAGGCATTAATAATCAAGATTGCAGGTGAAAGATAAATCGGTCTACATAATGTCTGCCAAAGATAATAGGTTGATTTTGATAAAACTAAAAATGTTCATGTAACAAACACTATAATAATTCCTAATATAATTTTTATCCTCTTTTATAAGGAAACAAAAATTATAGCAAACACATTATGGTCATGCATATCTAAGCAAACATAGTAAAGCACATAGGGTACAGTCTGAACATTGTCACAACGTCATAAACTGTGACTTCAGAAACATTCTAAAATGTTTCCAAAGTATTTGTAGCTGTTCACAGTATAAGGTCCATGCTTTATAACCTGTTTGGTGAACAGTTCTGTTCTTTTGTTGAAAAGTACCTCATATCGCTCAGTTGTGCTTACAACTCGAACCTATGACTATTGAACACTTGTTTGATTTGATTGTGGGGGGAAATAGAAAAAATCGTACAAATTTAAAGTTGGAGAGGCATAGATATGTTTCATTTCTTTATATCATTTAATTAAATAAAAGTGTGCATGATAATAATGTACCAGAATTAATAGAATATTGTAATGTTCATTTATCAAATTAGAATGGAAATGAGAAATTTACGAAATTTTAATCATGATAAGTTAAAGATGAGTCATCTGAACAAGGTCAATTCAAAGAAAACCTACACTTTCATTTATTGACTGTTGTGCATTGAAATACATTGACAGATATGTAGATTCAGGGAGCACACAAATGACCTAAAACAATATTCTTATATCATATTGGGACAAAATAACATTCATGACAACAATGACATGTTATATAATTATTTTGTTTGCAGGAAAGACGACTTGCTATGTATGTAAAGTATTGTGAAAACAAACCCAAGTCAGAATATATTGTGTCTGAATACATTGACACCTTCTTTGAGGTAAGTCCTTGTATTTTATTTCTTGGTCAGATTTTGTTTGTTTTATATAAGAATCCTGCTGTGTTCTTTCTTAGTCCTGACATCATACTAAAACTGAAAATTAGAATATAAAATGTCAATAACATTTCATTTTATATTTTTAATAGAATTAACTGTTAACAAAATGAAAAATTTGACAAAAGATGCTTATATAAAGTGTAAAAATCCATTCTACTCACACCAGGATTTCCATTAGATTTATAAATGTATCAAGTATAGTTTCTTTAGTTATATGATTTTTTTAGCTTAAATTTTTAAACCGAGTATTTTGTATCAAGCGTTTCTGACTTTGTACAATTCTTTTTTAGAAGTCTGTGGACATTTGGGTCTAATAGGTTATCAGAGCTAAAAATATCTTAGAATATGAAATTCTCAAACTTAATGACGCAGAGCTTGGTTTTGACTAACATATTTTGTGTCTTTAATGTCATTTGACTATCTTTATCATTTTAACTTAAATAACATCTTTTGAAATTAAATGTTTGAATGAAATATTATCTTTTAGGAAATCCGACAGAAATTAGGTCACAGATTAAATCTTGCAGACCTTCTTATAAAACCTGTACAAAGAATAATGAAATATCAACTTATTTTAAAGGTAAGTCATTTTGAACAGCTTTTATGCATTAATAGTGGATATTGAATACCTTTCAGCTCAAAGAAAATTCTTTGCTATAGTCATGGTGTTGCCGTCTATAACTTTAAAATTCATCATGACTTTGTTTTATTTAGTGGATTATATTCATATTTGGACACAACAATCCTTCTGATTGCAAGAAGATCAGACTGAATTTGACCTTGATTCATAAATGAACTTGACCACGAAGGTCAAATTATACACCCTGCATATGGGAGGTTTACTGGTTTCCGGCTATTGGTCAGTCCTGACTGTCTGTGTGCACTTCTTTTAAACCCCCAGCACCACTTTGGACCTGCACACATGATTTTGGTGAAGTTTTACAACTAGCAGCGGACAAAAGTTTTGCAAGAAGTATTATCAGCTTGAAAGAATTATAACATCCCAGACTGGATAAAACTGTTGTATAGACACATTAATAAATGTTAGTCCCTTAGGAGAACTCTTCATAGAAGCTCATGTTTCTGTCTGCATTACATGACTTAGGTCAGAGGTGACTTCAAAAACAAATTTAAACTGTTGTTTAGCTCAGGTAAAAAGAGCTGTTGCTACAGTCATGTTGATGTAGCTGTTGCAAAAATGCCATTGTTGTCCAAAAAGACCTTCTAAAAGGTTGAACTGACTTTGACCTTTAAATGACCTCTGACCATCCAGGTCAGATGATTGAATTTTGCTTATATTTTCTAAACTTTGTCATTTATATAATTATGGAAATGATTCAAACTTGGACAAACAACAAGTATGACTAGACAGATCTATTAAAATAAAAGAAGGTAAACTTTTTAAAGATTTGTTTAAAACTGTTTATTTGTTTGCTTTTAGAAAATGTAAAAAAAAAAGTGGAGCTTTGCCCGGGCCCAGCGGTGGCTCTTGTATATTAAGTCTTTGTTTTTGATGAAAGGATTTGATTTATGTTTGAACATAAAAACACTTCAGACAAAACTTATATGTTGAAAAACTCCAGTGTGACCTTGAAACTGCAGACATGAAAATATAAAGATAAGAATATCTCAGGATCCAGTTGAGGTTAAACATAAAATTGTGAAGAAAGCTTTATTAGAACCACATTGAAGCTCCCTGAAACACACTAATTCTGGTGTCATATATGGAAACATATAGAACCCATAGAAACCTAATATTTATTGATAGGCCACAGTTTCTTTAGAATCTAGTATTACGATAATTCTGATTTTCATTGTTTTCCAACTGTTCAAAAGTAGTGAATGTATGCTCTGTTTTATTGAGTGTTTATTGAAAAATTTTATTCAGGATATTTTAAAGTATACAGAACGTGCAGGACTAGACTCAGCTCAACTTCGACGTGCATACAATGTGATGTGTGTAGTTCCTAAAGATGCCAACGATATGATGCAGTTTGGTAGACTTCAAGGATACACTGTATGATATCAACTTTTAATTATCATAATTATCATAACACCTTACTAATGTTTATTGCCCATTCTTTTTAGCTTGCCTGAGCACAGGTGCTGAAAGATGAGCTGTTGTGATAGCATGACTTACTTGTCCATCAGTAACCACAATTTCTTAATAAAACATATTCTCCTCAACTACTTGATAACTTTTGAACAAACTTCACATGAATGATCCTGAGGTGACTACAAAAAATATATAAATGGTTCTAAGTCTGATGCGTTAGTAGGTTACAGGAGCTTATTATAGACTCAGATAATGAAATCTTTAAAAGTCTCAACCTCAGAAACTAATGTTTACAGTTCGGATATGGCATGTAGTGGTCTTCTTTTAAAGTAACATTATTAAGTGGATATTGTTGAAAACTTGGTTTCATGCCTTGCCATGTTTCTTGTTTTGACTTTATTTAGGAAGATACACTAAAGTCAAATTATGTGAGCTTAAATGTTTTGCTTGAAGTGTTGCCTTGTAGGTCTTTACAAAGATGATATTAATTATGCCCCTTTGGTCAATATTGGTCCCTGCCCTGTAAATGACCATAACTTAATGAGGTCATATATGAAATTTTAATTATATTTTGTACAAGAAACTAATGTTTTCTGGGAGAATTCTTCACTACAAAATTCTTTCACTTATCCTCAGAAACTTCAGAGCCAAAACATAGTTCAAGCTGTGCTGGCTTTCTTATGAATAATTACTGTTATAAAGTTAAAGACTGCTTCCCCTTGAATTTATTTCTTTATTTATTAATTTTAATACCTCTTAAAACAAATGATACTTTAAAACTGATGATGTTGAAAAGGCTGTACTACATATTAAAAATGTGAATATACTTTTATTATCTTATCATATACATGTAATTAAGTTTATATATGTGCTTTTTTAGCTCACCTGTTACAAAGTGACATGGTGAGCATTTGTGATTGCTTTTCATCCGGCGTCCGTCCAGCGTCCATAAACTTTTACTTTAAACGACATCTCCTCATAAACCGTTAAGCCAATTTCATCAAAACTTGCCATGGCAACCAAAAGAAAAAACTGAAAATATCTTCTTTTAGAAAACCGAAAGGCTAGAGCTTAAATATTTGGCATAGAACATCATCTAGTCAGTGTCTACCAAGTTTGTTCAAATATATGCCCTAGGGTCAAAATTGGCCTCGCCTTTGGGGGGTCATTGATTATCCTTATTTGTATATAGTAAAACCTTAAAAAATCTTCTTTTGAAAAACCAAATTAGCTAGAGCTTAGATATAAAGCATGAAACATCTTCTAGTGGGTGTCTACCAACTTTGTTGAAATAAAAGCCCTGAGGTTAAACATGGCCCTGCCCTAGGGGGGTCAATGTTTTTCCTGTTATGTATATAGTAAAACTTGAAAAATCTTCTTTTAAAAACCACAAAGAGCTAGAGCTAAGATATTAAGCATGAATCAACTTCTAATGGGTGTCTACCAAGTTTGTTCAAATAAATGCCCTGGGGTCAAAATTGGCCCCACCCCAGGAGTCATTGATTTTCCTTAAATGTGTATATTAAAAACTTAAAAAATCTTCTTTTGAAAAACCAAAATAGCTAGAGCTTAGATATAAAGCATGACACATCTTCTAGTGGGTGTCTACCAAGTTTGTTGAAATAAAAGCCCTGAAGTTAAAATTGGCCCCGCCCCAGGGGGGTCATTGTTTTTCCTGTTATGTATATAGTAAAACTTAAAAATCCTCTTTTAAAAAACCCAAAGAGCTAGAGTTAAGATACTAAGCATGAGACATCTTCTAGTTAGTGTCTACCAAGTTTGTTCAAATAAAAGCCCCTGGTTTAAAATTGACCTTGACCCAGGGGCCTATATTCAGGTGAGCAATTTCACGGTCATCATGGCCCTCTTGTTCTTATGTTAAAGAGGTATTAATTTTTGGACAAATTTACTATATGTTGTTTGGGGGTGTTTTTTTTGTGTGTGTTTTTTAATTTGACTGTAATTATGCAATATGTATTTTTATTGCAGGGTAAAATAACTGCTGTAGGGAAATTACTGCTTCAGGTGAGTTACATCATGAAAAAAGTTGAAAATTCTATATAAAGTAGTGCTTGTTTCCTCGTTACAATTCAGTTAAAATATAGACACCATTCCTTTTCTAAATAAAAGTATGTCTTGGGCAGTTTGTCAATGTTGATTTTGAGCCTTCTTGATTTCCACATAAAGCATTAAAAATGTTTAAAACAGGGATAGAGGTAGTTACATGAAATGCTTCTTGTAAAGTGGAGATTTACCTGTTATCATTGTTCTCTAGTAAACTTACAGATTACTTACATCCAAGATATACCTTCACATTTTGTAGTTGAAAAGTTTTAATTGAAGGAAATAGATATTAACAACCAATTCCTGCCTGTCCAACCATTGTATGAGATGATAACTTAGTTATTAAAAGTTTTTCTTAATGGCTTTTCTTTTTTGTTTCAGAAACTTTAAAAGATATATGTGTTTACATTTATGTTTTGAAAGAATAAATATATTTTATATTAGCTGGGGAAAAAGTATAAATTAACCTATTTACAGGACACCTTATTGGTTGCCGAGGTAACAAGTGGCGGCTCAAGTTCTAAAGGGAATCAGCTCAAGTTTAAAGAGAGGCGTGTATTTCTGTTTGAACAAATTATTCTCTTCAGTGAAATGATAGAAAAGAAGCGAGGAAATATTGTCAGTGCTTACTATCTATTCAAAAACAGTTTGAAGGTGAGATATTTCTAGCCCAGCTTTGCAGAAATAGACTAAAGTCCTACCAGTTTTACTGGAGGGGACTATAGGTTTATCCTTTCTCCCTCTGTCCTGAGATTTTTGATCCAGTCATAACTAAAAAAATACAAAAGCTTGGTCGATGATACTAAGAAAGTGAGTAGAGGGCCATATAGAGATGATGCAAGTCATTTTTAGCTTTACTTGGCCAAATAATTGATACCCTACCCGCCTGGCCAAATAATTGATACCCTACTCACCTGGCCAAATAATTGATACCCTACCCACCTGGCAAAATAAATGATATCCTACTCACCTGGCCAAATAAATGATATCTTACTCACCTGGCCAAATAATTGGTACCCTACTCACCTGGCCAAATAATTGATACCCTACTCACCTGGCCAAATATATGATATCCTACTCACCTGGCCAAATATATGATATCCTACTCACCTGGCCAAATAAATGATACCCTACCAAACTGGCCAAATAATTGATACCTTACTCACCTGTCAGAATAATTGATTCCATACTCACCTGGCCAAATAAATGATACCCTACTCATCTGTCAGAATAATTGATTCCATACTCACCTGGCCAAATAAATGATACCCTACTCACCTGTCAGAATAATTGATTCCATACTCACGTGGCCAAATAAATGATATAGGTGGTTAGACCACTGACTGTCACTCCTAAGGTTCCGGGTTTGATCCTGGGTAATACCCTTGGGATTTTTTAGAGACACTTTCAATGTTTCCCACCTGCCTAGAGGTTTACTGGTAAGAAACCCAGGTAATCCTCGCATGTATCAGTGCTATACACTGGGCATGTTAAAGAACCAAGGGGTCTTTTCAATAAGAGCTAGGGACTGGTTCCCGGACTCCTTTGTATCTCATAGCTGTCTCTAGAGTCTGGTGAGGTAAGGACCCTACTGGAAATAAGTGCTTGCACTTTCGTAGGTTATCCTTGACCGTCCGGTCATCAATCAATCAATCAACCCTACTCACCTGTCAGATCAATTGATTCCATACTCACCTGGCCAAATAAATGATACCCTACTCACCTGTTGGAATAATTGATACCCTACTCACCTGGCCAAATAAATGATATCCTACTCCTCTCTGTCATCCTATCAGAATAAATGATATCTTACTTATCTGTGTGTGTCTGACAGAATAAATGATATCCTACTTATCTGTGTGTGTCTGACAGAATAAATGATATCCTACTTATCTGTGTGTGTCTGACAGAATAAATGATATCTTACTTATCTGTGTGTGTCTGACAGAATAAATGATATCCTACTTATCTGTGTGTGTCTGACAGAATAAATGATATCCTACTTATCTGTGTGTGTCTGACAGAATAAATGATATCTTACTCATCTGTGTGTGTCTAAATGATATCCTACTTATCTGTGTGTGTCTGACAGAATAAATGATATCCTACTTATCTGTGTGTGTCTAAATGATATCTTACTTATATGTGTGTGTCTGACAGAATAAATGATATCTTACTCATCTGTGTGTGTCTAAATGATATCTTACTTATCTGTGTGTGTCTGACAGAATAAATGATATCTTACTTATCTGTGTGTGTCTGACAGAATAAATGATATCCTACTTATCTGTGTGTGTCTGACAGAATAAATGATATCCTAGTTATCTGTGTGTGTGTCTGACAAAAATAAATGATATCTTACTTATATATGTGTGTCTGACAGAATAAATGATATCTTACTTATCTGTGTGTGTCTGACAGAAATAAATGATATCCTACTTACCACTGTGGTGTGTCTGACAGAATAAATGAAGTATCTGTACTCATTATGGTGTGTGTGTCTGACAGAATAAATGATATCCTACTCATCTGTGTGTGTCTGACAGAATAAATGATATCTACTACTCTATATGTGTGTATCTGACAGAATAAATGATATCCTTCTTATCTGTGTGTCTGTGGTGTGTGTCTGACAGAATAAATGATATCAGATGTCTGATAATGATATCCTACTTATCTTGTTTTGACGAAAAAAGTTTTAAACCAAATGTGTTTGTTTTCTGCAAAAAGAATAAATGATATTTTAAATTAATTTTTTGGGTCAAAAATTGATAAACTTAATCGGGTTTCTAACAAAATAAATAAACCCACTTATCTTTTGTTTTTGTTGAACAGAAAAAATTTGTATCTTTACTTTTTTCTGGGGTTGGGGCCCTGAAAAGAAAAAATAAATTCATTTTGCTTTTTGGGGGTCTAACAGAATAAATAAATATCCTACTTATCTTTTTGTGTCTGAAAAGAAAAAATTGCCCTAACTTCATTGGTATTTGGTTCCTGAAAAATAAATTTGAATATTTTACTTAACTGGGGTGGGGTTGAAAAGAAAAAAAATTTTTTACCCTTACTTATTTTTGGTGTCTGACAGAAATAAATGATTCCTACTTATCTGGAGTGCCCTTTCAAAAAATTTGTTTATCCTAATTATCGATTTTAAAAAAAATCTACCAAAAAAAAACTGGGGGAAAAATTTTATTACTTTTTGTCATTTGCTGACGGGGAATAAAGGGATATTTAACTTATCTGTGTGTGTCTGAAAGAATAAATTTGTACCCCTTATTTAAATTTTGTGTGGTTGGTCGTAAACGGGGAATTTAAATTAATCCAAACTTATCTTTTGGTGTTATGAAAAAAACCCAAGGGTTATAAAAAGATATTTCCTACTTATTTTGTGTGGTCTTTGAAAAAGTAATTTAAGGGTTTTTACAAATTATATTTTATTTTATCTGTTGTTTTTGTCTGAAAAAAAAATATTTATTTCTGGTTGTTTAAAAATTATCTTAAGGGTTTTTCTAAACAGAATAAATGATTTTCCTTACTTATTTTGTTTTGGGGTCAAAAGAAAAAAGAATAAAAATTTGGGGGAAATCTATTTACTTACTTTTGTTTGTCTAAACAGAAAAAATGAAACCCTTACTTATCTGTTTTTTGGTCTGAATAATAAATGATTTTCCTACCTTATCTGTGTTTTCCCTGAAGAAAAAAAAATTTTAAATACCTTTGTTAAAACATTTGGGTTTTTTTTATTTTTCGGAAAAATCGGGTTGAAAAAATTTTCCTTAACCTTGGTATTTCCCCTTTTTTTTTTGGCGGGAAATTTGGAAAAATTTAAAAAATACTTTTTTCTGGTGGTTTCTGGATTTAAAATCTTTCCAAAATTTTTTATCTGGGGGGAGTTTTGTGGGGTCTTTTATAAAAACGTTTTTATGCTTTTTAAAATGATAAACCCCCTTTTTTAAAAAAAAGGGGAACCCCTTTTCCTTTCCTTTTTTAAAAAATACCTTGGAATTTTATTTGTTTTTGGATTGTTGAATTTATAAAATTTTTAAAAAAAATTGATGGATAAATAAAAATTTTAAAAATATCTTTGGGTTTCCTTAAATGAAAAAATTCTTTAAAAAAAAATTCTGAATTTATGTTTGGTTCGGACGGAAACCTTTGGGAACCCCCCCTTTTCTTATCGGGTTGGTCCGAAGGAAAATAAGATATTTTTTTCCTTTACCCGGGGGTTGTTGTTTTTTTAACCTTTCCGGAAAATTAAACTTTTAACCCTTAACCCCTTTTTGGGGACAATCATGCTTTGTAAATAAATAAATTTAATTTTTTCGTTTTGAAAGAAAAATTTTAGGTTTTTCATAATGATTTTAAAATTAAATAATTTTAATTTTGCAAAAAAAAACGTTTTTTTGGGGTTCAGGTTCCCATAAATTTTCCCAATCCAACCACAAAGAGGGGAAGATAATTTTCAAAAAGTTCAATTGGTTTCCCCTTTTTTGACTCTTTGGTAAGGTTTTTCTCTCTTTTATGTTTTAAATTTTCTTGGGTTTAAGGTTTTTTTGAAAATGCTAAGAACTGGTTTTGCAAAATGCAGGGAGATTTTCTCAGAGGTAAAAAAAACTCGTGAGCAGAATGATGTTAGACATTGAAACTTGAAAAAAAAACTTTATTATAGTGTAAACATTGTAACACAAACATCAAATAATCATAAACATATTGTAGGCATTTAAACTCAGAACACTTATAAAAAAATGTTTTAGGCATTTAAACACAGAAGAGTCATGAATATTTTGAATGGAAAACTAACAACTAATATATGCTAGTTAACCAATTTTACTTAGGCAAAGTATCTTTTTTGTTATCACAATTTGTCAGGCGTCCATCTGTCCGTACCCTTGTACTTTAAGCAACATCTCCTCATAAACTACTAAGCCAATTACATCCAAACTTCAGAGGAATTTTCCTTTGGTAGCCATGAAATTTGGACCATGTGTACAGTTTTAGTTGTAAAATTGAACTTTGATATCAGGTGACCTAGATTTTGATGATGTGACCTACTTTATTGTCCATTGATGTACAGCTATGAAATTTGAATCATGTGCACAGATTCAAATGTAAATTTAACTTTGATATCAGCTGAACTAGATTTTGTCAAAGTGTCTTACTATGTTGTCCTTTAATGTACAGACATGAAATTTAGGCCATGTAAAATATGACCTTCACCACCAAATTCACTAGGCACAACTGCATTGATAGATCCCTACTCTGACATTTTATTTGAATAAAATACATTTAACCACAAACATTGACATGACTGTGCTTTTTTGTTAACAATAGGTTGTGGCGAAATTGTTATTGTATCCACTAATCTGATAATAAGAATCAGATAGGTCAGGGATCTATGCATTATGGGAATGTTCAATTGTATAGAAACAAAAAAAATTCTGTTCCGACACTACTTACTATTTAGTGTTGTATTAATTCGGTGGCATAGCATTTTTCACAAATGCAATCTTGTTCTGAGATTACTTTTAAAGAACTTGAAATTTTTCCAACAAATTTACACAAAATAGAGCCCTTCAGATTTTTATACCCCCGCACAACAAAGTTGTAAGGGGGGTATACTGGAATCAGCTTGTCCGTCCGGCTGTCCGGCCGTCCGTCGGTTTTTTCTTGTCCGACCAATAACTTAAGATGCCTTTGACCTACAGTCTTCATATTTAGCATGGAGGTTAGTCATGATTAGTAGATGACCCCTATAGATTTTGAGGTCACCAGGTCAAAGGTCAAGGTCACAGGGGCCTTGACTTCAAAAAGCTTGTCCGCCCAATAACTTAAGATTGCTTTGACCTACAGTCTTCATATTTGGCATGGAGGTTAGTCATGATTAGTAGATGACCCCTATTGATTTTGAGGTCACCAGGTCAAAGGTCAAGATCACAGGGGCTTTGACTTCAAAAAGCTTGTCCACCCAATAACTTAAGATTGCTTTGACCCACAGTCTTCATATTTGGCATGGAGGTTTGTCATGATTAGTAGATGACCTCTATTCATTTTGAGGTCACTGGTTCAAAGGTCAAGGTCATAGGGAGCTTGACAATAAAAGCTTGTCCGACATAAAACTTAAGATTTCTCTAACCCACAGTTTTCATATTGGCATGGAGGTTAGTCATAATTAGAAAATGATCCCTATTGATTTTGAGGTCATTGGGTCAAAGGTCATGGTTACAGGGGTCTTAACTAGAAAAAGCTAGTCTGCCCAATAACTTTAGATTTGTTTGACCCACAGTCTTCATATTTGGCATGGAGGTTTGTCATGATTAGTAGATGACCCCTATCGACTTTGAGGTCAAAGGTCAAGGTCACAGGGGCCTTGACTTCAAAAAGCTTGTCCGCCCAATAACTTAAGATTCCTTTGACCCACAGTTTTCATATTTGGCATGGAGGTTAGTCATGATTAGTAGATGACCCCTATTGATTTTGAGGTCACCAGGTCAAAGGTCAAGGTCACAGGGACTTTGACTTCAAAAAGCTTGTCCGCCCAATAACTTAATATTCCTTTGACCCACAGTCTTCATATTTGGCATGGAGGTTAGTCATGATTAGTAGATGCCCCTAACGATTTTGAGGTCAATGGATCAAAGGTCAAGGTCACAGGGACTTTGACTTCAAAACGTTTGTCTGCCCAACTTAAGATTCCTTTGACCCACAGTCTTCATATTTGGCATGGAGGTTAGTCATGATTAAAAGGTGACCCCTATTGATTTTTAGGCCACTGGGTCAAAGGTCAAGGTCACAGGAGCCTTGACTAAAAAAAATTGTCCACCCATTAACTTAAGAAACCTTTGACCCACAGTCTTCGTATTTGGCATAGATGTTGATCATGACCATAAAGTGACCCCTATTGATTTTGAGGTCACTGGGTCAAAGGTCAAGGTCACAGGGACCTTGACAAAAAAAAGCTTTTCCCCTCAATTGCTTAAGAATGCCTGTCTGCAGTGTATTGTTTTTGACATTTTCACATTTGAAGCATGTAGAATACATAACTTAGCAATGCACTGGCTTAGTAACCTCAGATTTGGCAGGGAGGTTGTCCTTGAGCTTTAAATGGCCTCTGTTGATTCTGACAAAGTGGTATGCGGGGGTATTCACGCCATGATAGTGGCAGTTCTAGTTTTTATGGCAACATTATTCTAAGAGAGGTTTAAACTAAAAATCAAAAATGATAATTGCATAACTGCTGCCATTTTAACAAATGGTTAAAATCTTTATTTAGCTGTATTTCATTGAATACAAATGGAGGTCAAAAATTATTTTAATACAGCTAGTACTTTATGTTTATTTATTGAGAGATGAAAAATAATGTAAGAATGAATTTTTGTTGTTGTATTTTAGCTCTACAGTCACCAATAGCATTCTATAACAAAGAAAAAGAGCAAACTAAAGAATTGTAAGTATATATTAACATATATAAGAACTCATATTTCAAATATTGTATCTTTTAAAAAATTTAAGGAGTATTTTTTAAATAGAGAAATGATAAGGTATTTGTCAAATAATTCATATGATTTGAATATTTCAACACTTTTTTTAGCTCACCTGTCACAAAGTGACATGGTGAGCTTTTGTGATCGCTTTTACGTCTGGCGTCCGGACATCTCTTCATAAACCGCTCAGCAAATTTCATCCAAACTTCACAGGAATGTTCCTTTGGTAGTCAACTTTAAAAATTATTCAAAGAATTTAATTCCAAGCAGAACTCTGGTTGCCATAGCAACAGAAAGAAATAATTTAAAGTATCTTCTTTTAGAAAACAGAAAGAGCTAGAGCTTAAATATTTGGCATGAAACATCATCTATTCATTGTCTACCAAGTTTGTTCAAATAAATGCCCTGGGGTCAAAATTGGCCCGCCCTTGGGGGTCATTGATTTTCCTTGTTTGTATAAGTAAAAACTTAAAAAATCTTCTTTTAAAAACCCCAAAGAGCTAGAGTTAAGATATTTAGCATGAAACATCTTCTAATTGGTGTCTACCAAGTTTTGTTCAAATAAGGGCCCTTGGGTTAAAATTGGCCTCGCCCCAGGGGTCATTGATTTTCCTTACATGTGTGTAGTAAAAATATAAAAAATCTTCTTATAAAAATGCAAAGAGCTAGAGTTTAGATACTAAGCATGCAATATCTTCTAGTGAGTGTCTACCAAGTAAAATAGAAGCCCTGGGGTCAAACTTGGCCCCTCCCAGCGGGGGGGGTCATTATTTTTCCCTATATATGTATAGTTAAAACTTAAAAAATCTTCTTATAAAAACCCCAAAGAGCTAGAGCTTAGATATTTAATATCATAAAACATCTTCTAATGGGTGTCTACCAAGTTTGTTCATATAAAAGCCCTGGGGTCAAAATTGGCCTTGGCCCAGGGGCCTATATACAGGTGAGCGATTTCAGGGCCATCATGGTCCTCTTGTTTTTACTTTTGAGGCAACCTTTATAAGCATGTAGTCTTTGTGTAAAGTTTTAACATCCAGGTAACCAAGACAAATGTAATGTTGTCCAGATAAACATGACATATTATATAAACTTGGTCTTAAAGCTGGAGTTATATTGGCTCACATTACCTTTTCTTAAAAATCTTTTAATTGATTACTTATATTAGGTATTCTATACTTTTTTACCAGGTGGCCATTTCCAAGTAGATAGGTTGTAAGTTTAGAAAATTCATACCGTCACAGCTTATATCTGGACATTTTTCTGCTCAATTAAAGTTTCAACCTTTGTAGATCTTCATGTTGTTGTTCTATTCATTAAGTCAGATGTTAACAAATTGACAATTTCCTTAAAAGTTTAGCATACATGAACATGACATAATTGGCAAAATGCTCAACTTTCTCTTGTAACATGGTGTATGTATCTATATTGCAGCATTGATCAAATACAACCAAGAAAAAATGATTTGGTTTGTGATTTTTATTATAAAACTTTTGAAGTGTTTTATCAGAGAATCATTTGAGAATAATAATGTTGAAGAAGATCTACATTGGTTGCTAGTTTTTTGTTGATGCAGCAGATATCTACATTATTTTCTGTCTCTGTTTATATAGGAATGCTGAAATCTTCTCTAATCTTCAATACTGATATTGCATATATTCATCTTACTGTAAATAAATCATTTGGAAAAGATAAACTATTTGATGTATTAAAGGAGAATAACCTTGACCTCATGTTAATTCTAAAGAAAATGAAAAAATGACCACTTTAATCATACCTTGGTAAGTGGGGAAAATGTAGAGAGTTTCATGAAGAAAATACCATATTAATTTTGTGCCAATCAAGTTTGAAGAATTGTTGTAAGTTGTAAGAAAGCATTGGCAAAACAAATAAACAAAACAGTGTGACATATGTGAAGCTCATACTTATGTTTAAGAAATGTAAGGTACTGTTGAAATTGTCACAAATTTGATTAGGATTTAAAAATTCTTGTGAGCATATAATCAAGGCAATATTTTGAGCATGTTATTGAAATTATATGAATTATCATGATACTTTTTTTGTAAGAAATTATCACAATAAAGCACAAAAAAAGTTTCTTCTTATGCACCTACTAAGAAAGTGGGAAGCATACTGTAATGTGTGTTCCGTCTGTACGTACATACATGTTTATAAGTTATCCTTGTCTAGTCAGTAAATGGAAGGAAATGCAAACTTCTAAGTTCTTGGCAGAAAGATTTTTTACCTGTTCTAAGGAAATGCAACTTGGTTGAGACCTGTCTATGGCCAGTAGATGACCTCTATTCATTTTAAACTCATTAGGTGAAAGTCACAGTGGCACTGAAATTCTTATCTTATCAATAACTAGAGATTTCTCAGTTGTAGGTTTGTGACAGTTATAAAACTACAATGTATTATATACTACTCAATGACATAACTTTTGACCTTTTTGATTAAGTATGTATTAAGTATGAAAATATGACACTGTGAACGGGAAATGAAGTGGGGACATCAATGTCCTGTGGACACATTTCTATTTCTTTCTAAATAAAACTAACTTTTATCTGCTATTATTTGTAAAATGCCTGAACTTTCTGAAAAAAAGAATATATAGGGCTTTGTACAGTATTTAATGTATGGAATGGATCTGTTAGCACTGCACTGAATTCTTCTCACTTTACCCTTCTTTTGTCATCTGTATACAGGAATAGTATTTGAGATAACAGATGTTTAATTAATTTGTTTTTTAATTTGCATTTACCCCCTTTTCACATAAAATAGCTGGGTTCATATTGTCTCCTAAGTGAGTTGACTATTTTTTTAGAAAAGATATACAACAATCTGTATATTTAAGGAATATATACATTTAGGGACCTAATCTATAGATACATAATTTGTGTAGTAATTATATGATGTATAAAACTTTCAGGTCAACATCAGATATTGGTTATAAAAACAAAGATGGACAACTCCGCAAAACTAATTCCCAACCTCATTCTTCCAGGGGCAGTAACTCTAATCAACAGGGTATTGTGAAGGGTCGTACTCCAGATGAAACACATAAACATTTCCGTTGTAAATCAGTCCCAACCCCATTAAATGAAGTACCCAATCAAAAAACTGACTGTAATGAAGGAGAAGGAGCATGTGCACGGGAAACATCTTGTCCCAGCTCACCGACAGAGTGTTCAAAAACTTATGAGAAAGATGGTAAAAAGACATTTAGTACTAGTTTAGAAGGCAGTGATTCTGTTAAACCCAAAAAACAAACAGTTATGGATGGATTTAGAAATACTCTAAAAAAATCAAAAAATGATAATAGTGGGGCTAAACTGGATTCAAGTTATGCAAATTCGGTAGATTCGGAGGCGGAGAATGTCAATCAAGAAAATGTAACTCCGCCCACAAATTCAAACGGAACAGAAAGATTGGACAATGAGCAAAATGCGGTAAGTTAACGCAAGCATACCCACGTAAACAGATTTGGATGTTGACATGTTGACTCTAACAGAATGATAGAGAATGTATTTTACATTATATAATCTTGGAATGCTTATTTCTTCATAGCAGAACATTTTAGTTATTTTTTAATGAGCATTTGTAAAGGAGGAATGTAGTAACAATACAAAAATGTGATTCATTTTATATAACTTATTATGGTTTAATTTATTATAATTTGTGTTTTTTTTGTAAATACTTGTTATATATGTATATAAATATTGGTCACCTCCAGAAGTTATTAGTACTGTACATACTGAGTGAATCCGCTACAATAATTTTATGTGGCTAAAGGTTTATTGTTTTACAAATGATACAAAAAGCCTGATTTTGCATGTATATTATTTCAGGGGCGTTGCTGATTCTTTAACAAAATTTTACCACATGCATTTATTATATCATTTTAAAATAAATAATTTCCATTCACTCACCCCTAATTGTCTGACAGCATTCTTTCAGAGTTTTTTTGTTAAAAATGGTAAATTTAAGGAATAAATGCTTTTGGTATAAAGATTATGATATTTTCTAAAGTTGAATTGCAGCCAAAAACAAATGAATGGTTTTATTATTTGTTCTGTGAAATATATATTATTACTAAATACAGAGGTATACAGTTATGTTTCAAAAATCATGTTGCTCATCTTAGACACATAGTATAAACACTAAAATGAAGATAGAACTGTTTTCCACATAAGTACGATAAATACTGATTGCAATAGTATTGGTAATCAAACTTAGAAGTTAGGCAGTTTGGCATACAAATTTGCCTTTCTTGCAAGGTAGACAAGTTTGACATATACAACAAAGTAGGTAGTTTGGTATCTAACTCTGTCTTTCTGGTTTTCTGGTTAGGTCTGCAGTTTGGTATCTAAACTTTGCCTATCTGGCTAGGAATGCAGCTTGGAATCTAAACTTTGCCTCTCTGGCTAGGTAGCCAGTTTGGAATCTAAATGATGCCTTTTTTGGAATCTAAAATTTGCCTTTCTGGCTAGTTAGGCAGTTTGGAATCTAAATGTTGCCCTTCTGGCTAGGTAGGCAGTTTGGTATCTTAACTTAGTCTATCTGGATAATAGGCAGTTTGGAATCTAAACATTGCCTTTCTGGTCAGGTAGGCAGTTTGGAATCTAAACTTTGCCTTTCTGACTAGGTAGGTAGTTTGGTATCTTTACTTTGTATATCTGGCAAAGTAGGCAGTTTGATATCTTAACTTTGTCTACCTGGCAAGGAAGGCAGTTTGGTGTCTTAACTTTGTCTATCTGGGTAGGTAGGCAGTTTCGAATCTAAACTTTGCCTTTCTGGCCAGGTAGGCAGTTTCGAATCTAAACTTTGCCTTTCTGACTAGGTAGGCATTTTGGTATCTTTACTTTGTCTATCTGGCAGAGTAGGCAGTTTGATATCTTAACTTTGTCTACCTGGCAAGGTAGGCAGTTTGGTGTTTTAACTTTGTCTATCTGGGTAGGTAGGCAGTTTGATATCTAAACTTTGTCTATCTGGGTAGGAAGGCAGTTTGGAACCTAAATGTTGCCTTTCTGGCTAGGTAGGGAGTTCGGAATCTAAACTTTGCCTTTCTGACTAGGTAGGCAGTTTGGTATCTTAACTTTGTCTATCTGGCTAGGTAGGCAGTTTTGTATCTAAACTTTGTCTATCTGGCAAGGTAGGCAGTTTGGTATCTTAACTTTGTCTATCTGGCTAGGTAGGCAGTTTTGTATCTAAACTTTGTCTATTTGGGTATGTAGGCAGTTTGGTATCTAAACTTTGTCTATCTGGGTATGTAGGCAGTTTGGTATCTTAACTTTGTCTATCTGGCTAGGTAGGCAGTTTGGTATCTTAACTTTGTCTATCTGGCTAGGTAGGCAGTTTGGTATCTAAACTTTGTCTATCTGGCAAGGTAGGCAGTTTGGTGTCTTAACTTTGTCTATCTGGCTAGGTAGTCAGTTTTGTATCTAAACTTTGTCTATTTGGGTATGTAGGCAGTTTGGTATCTAAACTTTGTCTATTTTGGTATCTTAACTTTGTCTATCTGGCAAGGTAGGCAGTTAGGTATCTAAACTTTGTCTATCTAGGTATGTAGGCAGTTTGGTATCTAAACTTTGTCTATCTGTCTAGGTAGGCAGTTTGGTATCTAAACTTTGTCTATCTGGGTATCTTAACTTTGTCTATCTGGCAAGGTAGGCAGTTTGGAATCTAAACGTTGCCTTTCTGACTAGGTAGGCAGTTTGGTTTCTTAACTTTGTCTATTTGGCAAGGTAGGCAGTTTGGTATCTAAACTTTGTTTATCTGGCAATGGCTATTTGAAATCTAAACTTTGCTTTTCTGGCAAGGTAGGCAGTTTTGTATCAGAACTGGTTACTTAAGAGTAGTTTCAACCATTACCTCTTTTTGTTAATGATTTATATTAATACTATTTCTGACATTTAAAAAGATTAGCATTAATACAAGTAATTTAATATTTTGTACATGATTTCTCAGTGTAATTTTGTAAGAATTGCTTGAAAAGGATACCTGGTTTACACAAATTTGTATAGTAGATTTGAAATTGTGATTATGACAGATGTGATGTTAGGTTGATTGTTTTTGGTATTTACTTTATGGTAGAGGTTTTTGAACTAATCAAGGTAGCTTTAGTATATAGCTTTTTATATCAACCATTATCTATCAGGTAATATACATTAAAAAGCTTTATGATAAAAACGGTTAAGTTTATGAAGTGTTTCGAATAATATACACATTATCAATTCAAAAATGTATTGTTTGTTTCCTTTAATATTTTTCATGCCAAAATCATTTTTAGCTCGACTTTTCTATGAAAAGGGGAGCTATCCTACTCGCCCCGGCGTCGGCGTCGGCGTCACACCTTGGTTAAGTTTTTCGTACCACCCCACTTTATTTCAGAAGTATTACAAGTATGGCTTTGAAACTTACCATACTTGTTCACCATCATAACCTCCATCTACAGACAAGAGTACATAACTCTGTCAAGGTTTTTGACAGAATTATGGCCCTTTTTTGACTTAGAAAGTGTATTGAGCTTGGTTAAGTTTTTTGTACCACCTCACTTTATTTCAAAACCATTGGAGGTATTGCTTTGAAACTGACCATACTTGTTTACCATCACGACCTTCATCAACAGACAAGAGGACATAACTCTGTCAAGGTTTTTGACAGAATTATGCCCCTTTTTGACTTAGAAAATACATTGAATATGGGTAAAATCCACTTATTGCCTTAACCCTTTGAGATATTGCTTTGAAACTTTTAATGCTATTTCACATCATTACCCCCATCTGTACGCAAGAGAAGGTAACTCTGTCAAGGATTTGTTTTAAAAATTAAGGCCTTTTATCGACTTAGAATCTTGGTTAAGTTTTTAGTACCAGTCCACTTTTTGACTGAACTGTTTGAGATATTAATTTGAAAGTTGGAATACTTGTTTACAATCATGATTCCCAAACATGTCCAGGAGAAGGTAATTCTGTCAAAGATTTTATTTGAATTATGGCCCTTAACTGTCAATGTTTTGTATTATAGGCAAGCACTAAAAAACTTAAAAAATCTAAAAAAATTCATTCCTATCCACTGAACCTGCAGTGTTCAAGGGTATCACACAATTCAGTAAAATAATTCTTCACTAAATATCTTAATGCTCATGGCCATTGTTCACTTTAAAAATACAGAGATTCTTGTATTGCCTTTTACTGCAAAAACTTTTTTTATTGGCAAGCAATAAAAAAGTCGAGCGCGCTGTCTTACGGACAGCTCTTGTTATTCAGCTTTTAAGCACTACTGAAATAATTTGGCAGCTGTTGTTATTATTACATTACATTTAATTGAACACACAACTCTGTCTTTGTAAAATGTTATCTTAAATTTAATAAAGTTTCTTAGTTGAGAGTGCCCCCCTTCCCACAAAAAAATGTGTTCATTTATAAAGCATGGGAATGAATGTATGATTGTGTTGTATATGGAGATTTTATGTAGGAATCTTAATCATGTCAGCTGTATCATTTTATGTATAAACTTGTATAACATTAACATGTGTGTTTGTATCATTTTAATGCATTATTGACATATATGAGTGTGTAAACTGTGGATCATTTTAATCATTATTCAACAGTTATATGAAAAACTTGATATGGCATTTAGTATGTAGATGTGTCAATGTTAATTAAGGTAAATAAGTGTATTAGTTTATCTGCTTCAATCGTTACTTTGATGATGTCTGACCTTACATAAATAGTACCAGTAACCTTCATTATTAATGTCTGTTTTACATTAGGGAAAGAAACCAAAATAACTTATTTCTTGATTTAATGAAACTTTAATATGTAATTCATATTGTTGTAATAAGTAACACTTTTGTTGAACATTAAAATAAAACCCTAAATATCTTTTAAATAAAACGTATTAATAAAAAGTTACTTTTAACACCTTTCCAAAGTTAATTGCCATTCCATTGCTTGATATACATATTTAAAACACAACTTTAAGATGAGAAAAACTGTTCAATATGATTAAAAAATGTCCTTTTCCATTCCTTTTCAAATACAATTTTTTTTTATACTTGTTTCATATCTGTATACCGTAAAAACATATTGAAATATATGTAATATATCAACAGTTAATACCTATCATGATAAACAACACACTTATATGAGATTGTTACCAACTACCAGCATACTTTTAATAAAGAATAAATTCATTGGTTCTCACTACATTTATGATGATTCATTTCCCAACAGCATAATTATTATTGTTCTCAAGCAAATTAACCTGCAGTGAGACTATATATATGAAATGTAATAAAACAAACACAGATTTTTTTCTATAGGTTTGTAATACAAGCATGATATAATTCAGTATAATATGTGAAATGAAGCTGTATTAAACTGTGTGATAGTTAACATCTGTATCATTATATATTGGTAACATTTATACTTTAAACTGGAAAGTAATGTATTATTTCTTGTAAGTTGAGTGGTAAAGTGACATGTATATAAGCTGTGGGATAAACACCTTATATATCTTTTGTGGTCAATATGTTAACAAAAGAACAAATATAAATAACAATTAAACTCTGTGACTTAAATTATTACAATGTAAATTTCAAATGATGTGTTTAATAATATTTTATCACACACCCGTGCCATTTTGCGACTCCATAAAAACTGTATTGCACGGCTGTGACATCATTGCATCATACAAACATAGTGTAAAGATGCACTGAATGTTAGAGTCCCACTATAAGCGCGTCCATGAAAAAGTGATTTTTTCTCACTGTAGACAGTTATAATTTTGGGTATGTGATAAATAGAATATTTTATTCGTGAAGATTCAATACTTGATTTATTGAACTGGTTGTATAAAACAATATTATGTTCTCCAGAGGCTTGCATAATATGATTTTATTCAATTTGTTCAATAAATTTAATATTGAACCCACACTTATTCAATATCCTCTATTTATTTATAATGTATTCACCAAGTTAAGATTTAGCTGTCATGTAATAGAAAATAACTTGAAAAAGCATTCGGGCTTACAAGAAAGGTTACATTTTCTATCCGAAGTGTTTTTAAAGTTTCTGTGTTAACTTGTAGCTAGTAGACATATATCAACACATTGTATGATCAATCTTATATAAGTTATTTTGTTAAATCCTACTTCTTTATAAATCTTTGTTATTGTAATATCATTGTTGTCATAGCAACTTAAATGAACAAAATAAAATTTGTTGAATTCTAATCTTACTTATTTCTCAATTTCCTTTATCATCTCCAGTCATTATATGTCAAACATTGGAAAGGAAGTGTTGTCTATTAATTTATGAAAGAAAGACTGGAAGTTGTGGTACAGAGATTATTTTTGGCCTTAGCAAATGGTATTGCTAGTTATTTAGGTGATAAAATGTGTCTTTACATGTGTATTATTTGGGTGATGAAAAGTTGCTTAAAGATGTTATTGGATGGTTAGAATCTACTGGGAGATGAAAAGTAACTTTAGGTGTGCTATTTTGCTGATCAGAAGTTATTTTAGGTGTGAATTTTTGGCTAATAAAAATTTTCTAAAGGTAAAACTCCCTTGGTCGAGGGGTTTACACGCTCACTTTGGAAGCGAGAGGTCTGGAGTTCAAATCCCAGTTCAGTTTTTTTGGGTTTTTTTTCAAGCCAAAGAAACATGAATTGAATATCAGTGCAGTGTTGCAATTAGTCTTATAGCCAATTTACTATAGTTATAACACTGGAAACAGCATTGGTGACACTACAAACAAATTGGTTTATAATCTCACAACCTTCACCTTTCTGAAATTCTGAGACCCAAACAAATTCAGCGCCTTCTGTGCTTTGATTTTAGGAAGTAACTTAAGGTGTGAGTTATTTGGCTAGTAAGAAGTTACATTAGGTGTGAATTATTTGGCTAATAAGAAGTTACTTTAGGCATGAGTTATTTTACTAAAAAGAAGTAACTTAAGGTGTGAGTTACTTGGTTAATTAGAAATTACTTTAGGTGTGAGTTATTTTGCTAATAGGAAGTAACTTTAGTTGTGAATTATTTGGCTAATAAAAAGTAACTTTAGGTGTGAATTATTTGGCTAATAAGAAGTTACTTTAGGTGTGAGTTATTTGGCTAATAAGAAGCAACTTAAAATGTGAGTTACTTGGCTAGTAAGAAGCTACTTTAGGTGTTAGTTATTTGGCTTACAAGAAGTTACTTTAGGTGTGAATTATTTGGCAAATTAAAAGTTGTTCCTTAGGTGTCTTATATGGCTTGATGAAGTTATATTAAGTGTATGATAATTGGCTAATAAGAAATTATTTTATATGTATGATTATTTGTGATAAAATATTACTTTGTTAGTATAATTCAGACATACATTATATACAAACCCCAATTATTTATTTACTAACATTTTAACTGAATGTGCCCTAAATATTTTAAAGGGACAAGACGGGACAGGAAATATTTTTTATGATGATTATGTACCATGAGCCAATAACTTGTGATCATTTCCTTGCCACATTTTTTTTTTCAGAATAATTATTTGTGTTGTGCAATTTGACTAAAAAATAGTGTTGGAAGGTTTTCACTCAAATGCTAAAGGCTTGTGCTAACTATGATTAGCTGCTAGATTATTACAACTTAAACATAATTTCATTTGGTAGTATAACACAAGAAAAAAGTTACGTTTTGACACAGATGTTATAACAATAGTACAATTTAAATGCTAGTGTTCCGACACTAATACCAGTAATAATGAAAAGCTTTATTACCTTAAAACAACTGACACTGTATCTCAGCATAAGAACCTTTGAACCAAGTTTCTTCCCATATGAGGTAAGAATGATCAACTTTTCGGATTATGCCATTTGGAATATTTTGCCTATGATTCAACAAGCTATGATGTAACATGATACAACAGGACACAATATACTTATGATGGACATCACTGTACAACATGTATAAATTGATCAGGTGAGTGCCCTTTTGATTGATCATCATAACTTTTATAGGAATTTAATAAAAAACAAAATGTATTTGGACTATACATGTATTTATGTAACTACACATATACTGGCTTTATTCCTAGTAACTAGCTTAGATTGTATGTTAAATTCTGTTTAATAACATACATTGCTTTACTTGATGGAGGTTTAATATGTATAATATTGCTGAAAGGTGATAAATTTGCTATCATATATTTTTTGGTGATTACAGATTTCCTTGTAAATTCTCATTTTTAAGTTCATCAGTCATAAAACTTTGTTAATACTTTATACTTGGGGAAATGTTAATACTTTATACTTGGGGGAATGTTAATACTTTATACTTGGGGGGAAATGTTAATACTTTATACTTGGGGGAAATATTCAATAAGTCAGTACCACTCATTGATCAAGGTTTAAAATCCTAAGACTTCCCTCTCTATATAAGAAATTACAAAAGAAATTTAGGTTTGACTACTTAACTACTTTGAAATAATGCCAAAAATTGGTCTGAAGAATGAAAGAAGCATGTCTTAAAGTATTTTTACTGCATGTCTTACATGAAACTAATCTGTACATGAATATTTTCTTAGAGACGTGACACTGATAAAATGTAAAAGACATTTCATAGCTTTTACGTTATATCTCTATAGAAGTAATATATGAAAACAAAATACATTTTCATTTAGTATGGATGAAGAAAGTAAGAAACTTTTTGCATGATAACTTTCTTAGGGCATTTTGAAGCATCTTGAAAGTTTTTAACAAACTTACTGCATGTCTGTAAAACAAACATATGTGTTCTTTTAAAGATTGATTTGATGCTAGTTACCGTCAATATATAATGGGGTAATGATTTGATGCTAGTTACCGTCAATATATAATGCGGTAATCCCTTAGTAACATTTATCGCCCATGTACATAATTAAAGAACAAAAATGTTAATTGTATTCTGAGTCAAATATAAAAATCTTGCACACATGGGTAGGTAATGAGGAAGCTGAAGATTGATGGTAGATATAAACAACTGCAGTCTTCAAGCAGTTACCATATTACTGTTAAAGTTCCTGTGTGATTTAAAACTGAATATATAATTTTATAAAATGTTGCAGATGATATATTGATTTTAAGATGAGTGATGTCAGGATAGTAACATATAAATGAGGATATTGAACTACTATTTACATAATTTCATACTGTTTTATGTTAGATTTTGCCCATTGTTTTAACGTTTAGATACACTATAATTCTTTTGATGGGGATCATATTGGAATATATCACATAAGTAACATGATAAGTGCAGTATGAACACATCTGTGGATGTTTCTAAAATAAAAATTTCACTATTTCATGTTTAAATGCTTGAGACAGAAATAGAGGAGGCATGCCTTCTAAGCACTACCATCCATGAACAGGCTCAATTAAGTTTGCAATATTTTTAGGGGATCTTGTAGAATTGCAATTTTGTCTATTTTATCATATTTTTTGTCTACAGCTGATAGAGTCTGGTACAATAGCTGTTGGACGTGTTTTGTTTACCTATAATGCTGTTCGTGAGGATGAAATCTCTGTGCAGAAAGGTGAAACAGTACATGTGATAGGCACAAACCAGTACAACATGTTTCTAATACACCGACCAGCTAACCTCATATCTCCTGCTGCAGAAGGTGTTGTTCCTATGTATGTTGTTGGAGCTAAAGATGGTGATCCAACTTTTAAGTGAGTACAGATAAATTTAATATTTACTGCTTTAAAGTATTTTAGAGTGCATTTCCATTTAGTTGTATTTGATTTGGTCACAGAAAATTTTGTCTAAACATAAAATTGATACTGAAGGTGCGATTTATTTTTAACTCACCTGTCACAAAGTGATATGGTGGTGACATGGCTTTTGTTATCGCTTTTTGTCCAGCATCCATCTGTCCGGCGTCCATCCGTTAACATTTTCTTTAAACGACATCTACTCATAAATCGCTGAGCCAGTTTCATCCAAACTTCACAGGAATGTTCCTTTGGCAGTCAACTTTGAAAATTGTTCAAAGAATTTTATTCCATGAAGAACTCTGGTTGCCATGGCAACCGAAAGAAAAAAACTTAAAAAAGTCTTCTTTTAAAAAACTGAAAGAGCTAGAGCTTAAATATTTGCCATGAAACATTGTCTAGTCAGTGTCTACCAAGTTTGTTCAAATAAAAGCTCTGGGGTCAAAATTGGCCCCGCCCGGCGGGTCATTGATTTTCCTTATTTGTATATAGTAAAAACTTCAAAAATCTTCTTTTATAAAACCCAAAAAGCTAGAGCTTAGATATTAAGCATGAAACATTTTCTAAAGGGTGTCTACCAACTTTGTTCAAATAAAAGCGCTGAGGTCAAAATTGGCCCCGCCCCAGGGGATCATTGTTTTTCCTTTTATTATATAGTAAAAACTTAAAAATCTTCTTTTAAAAACCCCAAAGAGCTAGAGCTAAGATATTAAGCATGAAACATTTTTTAAAGGGTGTCTACCAACTTTGTTCAAATAAAAGCCCTGAGGTCAAAATTGGCCCCGCCCCAGGGGATCATTGTTTTTCCCAAAAATTAAAAAAATCTTCTTTTAAAAATCCCAAAGAGGCTCAAGCTTAGATATTCATCATGAAACATCTTCTAAGGGGTGTCTACCAAGTTTGTTCAAATAAAAGCCATTGGGTTAAAATTGGCCCCGCCCTGGGGGCCTATATACAGGTGAGCGATTTCAGGGCCATCATGGCCCTCTTGTTACATTCAATTTTTTTGTACCTCTTTGAGGTTAGTTTGATTAAAATGTCATAATTACAGACCTGTGTTAGTGCTTATGACCTGCTGATCTTTTCCAGTCTGTTAAATTTGCCATAGATTAAGGTCAGAATCCAGTATGGTG
This sequence comes from Ruditapes philippinarum, assembly GCF_026571515.1. Lineage (NCBI taxonomy): Eukaryota > Metazoa > Mollusca > Bivalvia > Venerida > Veneridae > Ruditapes > Ruditapes philippinarum. The sequence continues at coordinate 121,596 of NW_026857566.1, read as the reverse complement.
TAAAATATCTCATCTTGCATAAAATTTGTGTCAATAATGTCCTTTATCAAATGAAATAGTTATGGTATGTTTAAGACCAATATTAGGAGTTTAATCATATTAGGTATAAACTTGACCAGTTAGAACTATACCTAGGGTTTTTGTGTATAACACACATTCTCATCATGCAAAACATTTTTGTCAAGATATTTCAAAACCAAATATCAAAATGATATTATTGAATTTTTCACTGGTAAAGAAAAAATGCAACATTTTTGTAAATTATAGCATCATAATAATTTCTTGGATGTAAAGATAAGTACTGTTATGAAGTAATTTGAGTAGTTTTAAACATGATATATTAATTCTAACATTTGTATGTCAGGAGGAATACATGGCAACTGTTCAAACATAAAACTAAATCACCAACAGCCAGTGACAGGTTTGAGTGGAATGGAATGAGCAGTTTTGAAGTACGCAGTAAAACCCTTCCTCTTACCAAGGAAGGTAAATCTAACAAGGTATTAACTACATACAGCAACCATTTTATAAACACTTAAAACTTTTGTATGTGAATTTGTAGTAAATTATAAGAAGTAAAAAGTAAAAAAAGAAATATAAAGAGTTTAAAAAAACATTTCTACTTCATGTTTCATTAGAGATTTTTAGCTTGAGCCAATTCCAATAAACTAATGGGATTGTCTCAGTATGATTTGTTTAGAAAAAAAATATAGAAATAAAAGACCAAATCAAATTAAACATTGAAGTAAAGATCAAATGCTCAAAGAACATTTCAGAATGTTAAGTAGAGTCAACTGGTACAGGTTTCTTCCATTACAACTCATTACTTTGGAAAAGTTAATATGATTTTAGAACTGACTTTGAAGTGTCTTTGAAGATTTTATGGCTCCGCTTAGGAATGGGAAATAAACATTTTCTGTTGTCTGTCCCTTTGTCCTGCTGTTATTCCGTAGTTGTATATGTATATAGTAAAAACTTACAAAAGTTTTTTCCTCCAGAGGCATGCAGCATTGTATCATTGGTCTGTACTAAATTTGTTCCTATATGTGGGATATAAAATAATTATAAGCAGTCATATCATTATCATGTTGTTTATATTTTGTTTAATTATATATTTGCTACATATTGTTAGATTTAAAAACATGACAACAGTAATATTTGCACAACGCCCATCACATAGTCATATAATCAACAGTTCACTGACCATTTTGATTTCGTTACAATAGCTTCTCAAATAAAAGGTTGCTTAAGTCTTTCTTTTCTCTTTATCAACATGATATCATAGGATACCATTGCATAATATTTGGTGAATATCATGACATTATAAGCAAATAAACAACTTGTTAATGACTGTAAGATGCATTGGAGGTTGCTAACTTTTTTTTTTGTAATAATGATGTCAATTTCAAAAACAGAGCAATGGAATGTAATACAACTTCATGGCATTGCTTATATGATACCAATAAAGACTAGGAAGTTTATTTTCAAAGCTGATCTGACCAGATATTGATCAAGGCAACTTATTTTTAAACATGAAAACAGATAAAGATAAGGGGTTGACAGTGTATCGGATAACAAACTCAACAGATGACAACAGAATAAGTACAGCCAAATAAACAAATCACTTTACAACAGTCTTTGAATATGTAACACTGTAGGGGTAATTTTTATGGACTGAGGTAAATGTAATACATGTAGTAATGACAAAGGAACATATTGTGTATCATAGTGTGTGTCAGAAAGGTACCATGGCTGTTGAAAATGGAAGAACTAGAATAGCATTTAGACACATCATCATAGTTCTTTGAAAAGCATTGAAAATATATGATTATATGATAAAGAAAATGCCAAGTGGAATCTAAACAAGCAAACTATGCAAAGAAGTATGGTATTTCTTATGAGATTGAAGTTGAAATAGCACATAGAAAATCTGTTGATCCAGCAGAACTTCACATTTGTGCTCAATTTGCAATCGGATTGGCACTAAAATGTATACGGACATCAGAAATGTGTAACATAGCATGGGTGCTATCTGTAGAAGGAGTGAGAATGTGACATTCATTTGACATTTTTGACATTGTCTGAATGTGTATGTTGTGTAAAGACTGTTTTAATGCAAACCTTGATCACAGCTCAGTAGGTTTTGTAAAAGATTTTGTTAGATATGTGTGAATTTTCTGGCAAAATTTGCTACACATATGTATTGCTTTAGAGTAAAAAATAGATAGATGATATTGGATGAGTGTAAGTTTATTACTGAATTTATTGAACCAATTGAATTAAAATATATTCTGGCAAGCATAATATTACTTTATTCAACAAGTACAATAAATTCAGTAATGAACTTACACAAATTTAATATTTTATCTATCACATACCAAAAATAAAGACTGTTCGAAGTGAAAAAGAACTATTTTTCATCGACACGCCTATAGAATCATGCTAACATTTAGCGTGTTTTAATGAAATGAAGTCATGTCAAAATATATGCACAGCTGTATATATATATATCACATTTACAGAATAGCAAAAACTGCACAGACTGCAATAGAACTAAAATCTTTTATTCATTCTTTAAAACTAGGTTGGATTAGACGTATTTTACATGGAAACAAAAAATGGAAAAATATCTTTGAAATTTCTTTTCCTGATATGTGTAATTTTTCCAAATTCGGGCCAGACTTAATTAAAAATCAATTATCAAGAATCGACAACCCCTTCTGGAACGAAGTCTTTACATCATGGATAATGTTTTATTCGAAAGTACAAATAATAAATTGGAATGAATATCTCAGGCAACCAATTGGGTTCAATCCAACAGGGAAGGTCGGAGGCACAACTATTTTTAACAATAACCTATTTCAAAATGGTATTAGTTTTGTCGCTGATTTAATTGACAATAATGGTCAATTCTATAGTTTACAATCTATACAAAATATTTTACAAATTAATATAAATTTCATACAATATGAAGGACTTTTAGAGCGCTAATAAATCTAAGAGTTAAACTTGAAATCAATAATGAAACTTTTAACACTTATAAGCAAATTCAAGTTATCACACAAAATATAAAGGGATGCCATTCTATTTATGAAAAACTTGTAAAAAATAAAAAAGTTCCGAAATCTCAAGATAAATGGAAACATGAACTATTATTATCAGAAACTTTTGAATGGAATAAAGTCTATACTATTGTTTACAAAATAACATCAGATACAAGCTTAAGATACTTCCAATAGAATCTAAGCAACAAATACTTTTTTAACTAAGATTGGAATAAAAGATGACAATACATGCACTTTTTGCAGGGAAAGTAACGAAACACTTTTACACTTGTTTTATGAATGTCGGTATGTTAGTCATTTTTGGCGGACTTCAAAAATTTTCATTAAAACTAAATGCCCGAATATTACAGATTATGAACTCTCAAAAGAAGAAATTCTTTTTGGGATAACTGATCCTAAGAAAACGGATGAAACATTAAATTTATTTTTAACCAGGTTTTCCGAAGGAAAAAACTGGTTATTAGATTGAGGTATGTCGGCGGGCGGGCGGGCGGATGGGCTGACGGGCGGGCGTAAACAATTTCTTCTGTGCGCAACTCCTCCTACATTTCTCAACGGATTTTGTCCAAACTTTCACAGAAGCTTTGTCATCAAGTGCCCTGGCGCATATTGTCGGGGTTTTGCGATTAGATAATATTTGACCTAATTATGGCCCTTTGTTTTTTTTCCTTATATAAAATATATAGTGAACAATTTCTTCTGTGCGCAACTCCTCCTACATTTCTCAACGGATTTTGACCAAACTTTCTCAGAAGCTTTGTCATCAAGTGCCCTGACACATATTGCCAGGGTTTTGCGATTGGTATATATTTGACCTAATTATGGCCCTTTGTTTTTTTTCCTTATATAGAATATATAGTGAACAATTTCTTCGGTGCGCAAGTCCTCCTACATTTCTCAACGGATTTTGACCAAACTTTCACAGAAGCTTTGTCATCAAGTGCCCTGGCGCATATTGTCGGGGTTTTGCGATTGGATAATATTTGACCTAATTATGGCCCTTTGTTTTTTTTCCTTATATAAAATATATAGTGAACAATTTCTTCTGTGCGCAACTCCTCCTACATTTCTCAACGGATTTGACCAAACTTTCTCAGAAGCTTTGTCATCAAGTGCCCTGACACATATTGCCAGGGTTTTGCGATTGGTATATATTTGACCTAATTATGGCCCTTTGTTTTTTTTCCTTATATAGAATATATAGTGAACAATTTCTTCTGTGCGCAACTCCTCCTACATTTCTCAACGGATTTTGACCAAACTTTCTTAGAAGCTTTGTTATCAAGTGCCTGGCACATATTGTCGGGGTTTTGTGATTGGATAATATTTGACCGAATTATGGCCCTTTGTATAGTTTTTCCTTATACAGAATATATAGAGAACAATTTCTTCTGTGCGCAACTCCTCCTACATTTCTCAACGGATTTTGACCAAACTTTCTTAGAAGCTTTGTTTTCAAGTGCCTGGCACATATTGTCGGGGTTTTGTGATTGGATAATATTTGACCGAATTATGGCCCTTTGTATATTTTTTCCTTATACAGAATATATAGTGAACAATTTCTACAGTGCGCAACTTCTCCTACATTTCTCAATGGATTTTGACCAAACTTTCACAGAAGCTTTGTCATCAAGTGCCCTGGCGCTCACTAAATTCCCATGTTTCTTCCAAGACATCATTCAAGTATTTTTTTAAAATTGTGAACATACTTTTCTTGATATCGCACAAAACACCACACGCCAATATTGTTGACAAAAGAAAATGACAAGAGACGCAAAAATGTAAAAATTAAGCAAAAATAAAGTACTGTTTACCTTTCTAAAACATTTGGGAAAAAAAGGCGAATAGACAACATAAAATTTCTCAATCATTTTTGTTTGAGGAATATTAAAAAAGCCATAATTCCTCCTAAAAGTTCAATTAAAAACAAATGCCCCTTCATGACAAAGCTTCTGTGAAATATTTTGCTGAAAACCTGGTTGCATCGCATTGCGATGTTCCTTGTTCTTATTGCAAAAAGATATATTTACATGTGTAGGTATAATAACCAAAATTTTAACATACAAACTTTTCCATTATAATGTAGAAAAGTATATCCAATATTCTTCTTGTAACTGGGATAAATTCAATAGTAGGTGGTCTCCCTATCAAACTCTTGTCGACATTACAGTTCCTAATTGATATATGTAAGTATCTGAACATACTTTCACCTTATATTAAAACACAAGGAAATTAACTGTTAATAGATCAATCTTAACAAAAAAAAAACAAACTATATTACCATCCAAAGTCGGAGAAGTGCCATATACATATAGAGTGTTTTGTTGGCCTTATTTTAAAAATAATGTAATAAATATATTTTTGGTGACACATCATAAAAAAGCTTCAGGCAACTAGTATATTATGCATACATATTTTACACTTCTAATGCTGATAAGATATGATATAATATTGATATGATACAGAATTATATAGATATTAAGATTGCTGGAACTATGGCCTGTGCCACCTGTATGTTGGCTCATCATGAAGTCATGGGTAACGCAGCTTAACTCCTGCTACTGGCATGGCCTGGGGCGCGCGTTTTCGCAGGAAGACCGTTTTGGAGCTTCTAGGCCCCAGGTCATGCTCTGGTTGAGTTCAGGTCCACAATAGAGTGGGTAGAGACTTTCAGTTCCGGCTGATTTTAATATATTTGAATCTTCTTATGTTTTATGTAATTGGGAGCTTTGAAAAACTACCTTTTTTCGAAGATTATAATAAAGGGAAATAAATAAGTTAACGTATGTTAGGAAATTTATGGTAGTTATACTTCTTTATGAGTCATGACTTTTTACCTAATGTATATGGAATTATTGTCACTTTCTTTCTTTTACAAGATTTTGTTTTTTTGTATTTATACACAAATTTAAGCTACTCCAATTATTAAATATAAAGATCCTGTGATGAGAGCAGTATTTCGATCAACTATCTCGTTAGGAGACATGAAATGTGGTTTATCCCGGGTGTAGATTTTCCAAGGTTTTTGGCTCAAAATCCTTGGAAAAAAACCTCGGAGTATTGGAACAAGAAAATGCAAAACTTTGCTATTAAAAAAAACCTCGTAAAAAGTATGACCTCGGAGTATTGGAACAATTTCCAAGGATTTCAGAATAAAAACCTCGTAAAATAATTTCCGAGGATTTTTTTTAGAAAACCTTGGAAAATGAGTGACCTCGGAGTATTGGAACGATTTCCAAGGATTTTTAAAGTGTTTCCGTGGTTTGTTTTCCAAGGTTTTTAAAAGAAAACCTCGGAAAGTTTCTCACAACTGGGAATTATAACTGTTATATTTTCGAGGATTCTTACTTAAGGGCATCAGAGAATTTTCCAAGGTTTATTTGAGCAAAAACCTTGGAAATTTCTAGAATATCCATGGAAAATAAGAAAATATAACATCCAATGAAATATTCTGAAAAGAGCAATTATATTGTCCTTTTAAGGAATTAAGAAACTTCTTTATAATAATACAGAGCAAAAAATGATCACATGACTCACTGAAACATTTAATGTCAGTGTGAAGTAAATACAAATGAAAGTTAAGTTAGTTATAGTCTTTAATGGTAAATATTACAATCAATGTTCAGTTATAATTTTTTGGTATCCGACTATATTTTAATGTATTCAAATATCTATCTTTTGAATTCCTGTTCACTCTCCATGATTTTTAAAGTGTCCCTTAGTTTTTCCCTCACCATCACAGGGGTCACATGTGGAAAATGCTCCAGGATACAATTCCTGAAATAAGTAAAGTAAATATTTAATAAAGTACAGCCATTGAAAGAAGTTAGAAAAACAATTATATAAAATCACCACTGGGCGCTTTCCTCTCCATGTGGTCAGGATCAAAGACTTCAAACTACTTGCCTTACAACATTGTATTTTTGACTCCTGAAGCCAGGATGGGCTTCTTCCCCTCTGAGGGAGCTATCCAGCCCAAGATTAAGGAAACACCTGTGGTTATACTCAGGACAGTTCAGTATGTGTAGGCAATCAGAATTACATCATTTAATTTTCTTTTTTATTAATCAATAAAAAAAATGATACGTTCCTTAAACATTCCATAGACAAAAAATATCAGTTCACTGTTGATATATATTGTTTTAAAAAAATCAGCACTTTTGTGAAAAGAAATACATCTTTTGAGTGATCCAAAACTACTTGAATGACAAGTTGTTTGAGACCTTTGCTTAAAATGAAGGCTTTAATATTTTCAAATGACCTTTTCTGTAGTTACTTTTAAATGTTTGTCTACTGTTTTGAAATAGTGAATTTAATTTTTTCATTTTTGATTTCTATTTTTTCTTCATCAGTACTTTAAGTGTTAGGATTTCAAAGAAAACTTTGGTAAGCCCAGTGTGACAATTCTGCGATGTTAAGAAAAGAAACGATGTCTGTTACTATTATTTTAGATTATATTTTGTCATACTGGATGTTACAACCTAAAGCACTCTAAAAATATTGCAAAAAATAACGCTTTTCATAAGGTGATTCTGATTGCCTACACTGATTATATCTGTCTGCTCAAAGTGACATCTGCATCAGTAAAGCTGGAGAGTCATCATGTAACATTATAGCATTTCCAACAAAGTATCAATAAAAAAATCAGTTTCCAGAAACCTTCATTCATCCAAATTTCAAATTGAAACTTTCAAAACCTAGTTTTAAAAAAAAAACATACTGTAGTATATTCCTTGAAGCCTTTCCTGGTCTACAGTTGGCTTCCTTAATCACTTGACTTTGAAGGTGCCAATGCCAATGACATTCCAGTATTATTCCTCTGCTTTATACTATGATAAAACACAGCAAAGCTGGATAGTTTGGAACAGTCCTGCAAACTTGCTTACAAGCTGACTCTGTAATTAAAAATTTGTAGATTCAAATAATAGATGAAAGATGAAAGTTTATAAATAATGTCATCATAGTTTAATGCACTCATCTTGTTCAATACAATCATAGAGCAAACATAGCATTTATACTCATAAAATATCCTCTAAACAATTGTATTAAAACTAGCTTACATTAAGGTTAAAAATATAGATCTAAAATAGTTTGTATTTAATACTTACTTGAAAAAAAACAAACAACAACAACAGATTTTATTGCATAAATGTATCTAAAATTATTTTACCTGAACATTTTAACTATCTTGTTTCTTTTGTTTATCTTTCCTGTTCCCAGGTCATTGATCTTTAGGTTCAATTACAACAACCAAACATTTCCTGAATCTTGTCACACTTAGATAAAGGGTTTTCTTTGAAATTTCCAAAATATGCTCCCCTAACATTAATAAAACAAGATATCTCCAACATTGCTTAAAATAAATTCCAGGTTTGCACTATTTCCAACTTAACCACTTGACCCATTAATGTTTGAGATAATCAAAAATTTTTCAACAGTATAAACTGAAGGGGCAATCATAATGTGAAACAGGGGTGATCCCAAAATATCAAAGCCATCATTTTTTTTCCATTTTTTTTTTTACATTTATTTGAAGGTACAAAAATATATTCAAATGATAAATAAAAGTAAAACTTGAAAATTATAATAAGTTCTTGAAAGAGAATCACACAGTTGCAGTGTCATTTTAGACTGTTTTGGATTGTAAAAAAACCCAGATTCCCCCTGAATAATCACATGGAACAATCTGGTCTATCCCAGAATGCTCAATGAGAAGATTGATTCATGCATAAGATAAAGGGGAACCACCTGGGTGCCATTAGTTTTATCTGATCAGTGTGTTATATTCCCTGTGTGTGAAATCTTAGTGGATGCAGTATTTATTTATCCTAATTATAAGAAATTAACAAGCATACTGTTATTATATTTCATACATTCAATTGTACATAATTATTTAAAAGGACAATTAATAACTATTTAAGTTTTTTTTGTACAACAAATTTAATGGCAGAAGTAAATTGTAATCTGAATGTATGTCACAGACTTGGCTTAGTAAATATGTACTATTTTTAATAAAATAAAACATTTAAAGAAATAGTTCTTATCAGTGTTGCTTAACAGGGCTGTTCAAGAAACCCTAAGTTTAAGTATATATATAGAAAGAAACTGCAGGAAAATACTGATGCATTTGGAAACTAATAGACATAAACCACTGATTGTTTCTTTTTAATATAATTAGTTTTGCTCTTTTACCTATTCTTAAAAATGGAGAAGAGTATCTAGTAACATTTATAAATAAAAAAAAAATATATATAAAAAAAAAAATAAAATTTTCAAGTCTTTCTGATCATCAGTTATTTGAATAATCTTTATCTAGGTTACAATACCTTATAGCCATTAATAAAAGGTATTTTATGGCAACAAGGAATTTACATTGTATTAACTTTTCCATGTTTTCACACTTAAATTTTTTTAATTGATTCCTCCCCAAAAAATGGCTTCAGAAGATTTAAAGTACAAATTTATTGAAAAGGAAGTTGGCCATTGACAATGTCCATACTAAAAATTGATTCCCTGGACCAAATCTCTCCTTTCCATGCTGTTGGACAATTGTTTTCTCTGACCATGGATTAAAAAATATCCATTGGCAATCTACAGTCAGGTTGTTATCTTAGTTTGCTTTAACTGTTGATTATTGCTTTTGATGCCCATTATAAGTTAAAATCATGATTATGTCTTAATATTTTCCGAGATGAAATTTAGTTAAGTTCAATTATCCGAGGTCATTTCCAAGCTAAATATTGGCAAAGTGTTTTCCAACAAATTTTACGTAAATTTTCTAAGTTCTTTTCCGAGCAAAAAAATGACAAAGTTTTTTTATTTCCCAAGCTTTTTTCCGAGCTGATTTTTGGCAGAGTGTTTAATTCCGAGGTAGTTTCCAAGGTTTTCTTTATTTCCAAGGATTTTTATACAAAAACCTTGGATAAAGTTTCCAAGGTTTTAATAAAAACCTCGGAATTAAAAAAAAAACCTTGTAAAACTGGTTTATTTCCAAGGTTTTTGAAGCAGTTTCCATGTTTTTTTTCATAAACCTCGGAAAATCTACACCCGGGATTTTAATTGAGATAATCCTTGTCCACAGTGTTTATAAATATACCTACCATATAATTATGTGAACTACACATAACATAATACTTTTATATAATACTTTTTTACTCTTTCTTCAATAACTATCCATGGGAAGACCTAATTTGTTTTTCGTATATACTTTTCGTTTAGGTTATCTTGCTGGGGACACTTTGGAGGACAGGATGAAAAAAAATGAAATAAACTGTATATAAATGAAAGTAAAATTATCTCAAAAACCATCTGTTCATAATTATTATATAATGCAATTATAAACCATTGTTTTCTTCTAACGTTCTTTTTATATTATCTCATCAATTTCAAAATTCATACTATAAATGTAATGTGAAAATCTTAACTGCACGGGTATGTGATAAAGTAGGATATGAACTTTTCTAGACGACCCTAAAAACTAAAATAATCATCACCAGAAACCACAAAAGCAATTTATATAAGATATGTTATTTGGTATAACACCGTCTAGTGGACTGCTACTAAGGTTGTCTAAATTATGACCCTAGAGTCGAAAATTGTCTGGCCTCATGGGCCATACATTTTTCCTTATATAAATTATAGTGACCAAAAAAATATATGTAGTCTTGTGGATCACTAAAATTTATTCAAATTATAGACCTGGAATCAAAACTGAATTAGCAGTCTGTGATTTCCAAAACAACCATTGACTTTCCTATTGACCAGTGACTTCATTAGCAATCATTAAATTTGCATAGGAGCTGATAGTTTCCATAGCAACCATTGTCCTTCCTAAGCAATCAGTAACTTCCATAGAAACAAATTTTTTTATAGCTACCAGTGACTTTTTTTTGTTAAATTTACACTATAAAGGATGTAGATTTGGTAACAGTTGACCTACAACTAGTCTTTCTCTAAAAGAACAAGGCCTAGAGCTAAGGTATTTGGTTTTGTAATATTCAATCATGTTTATTCAAATCATGACCTTAAAAAAATTGACCCTGCGGCGGAATTTTATTTCTTTCAATTTAGGACTGTAGCTTTCATTTTCATTGCCACATTGAAGTTTGCTTTAATTAAGTAAAACACAATAATTTCTTGCAACTTTCTCTGTTTAATAAATCCAATTATTTTATTTTATTTCAATTTTCTCTCAATTGAACTCTGGTTTCTAATTTCATTCCCTTTATATAGTCCACAATGAACATAAAATATGTTAAGACTGATGGAGATCTTCCAGGTTCTGACGGAGTCTTCACTTCGCCGGTCAGACAGGAAAATATATTATTATTCTCTAGCATTATTAATATGTTGTTTTTTTTATTTACACATAACAAAGAATATTTTTTACATAATTATACTAGTAGTTAGGCAATTGCCAAAAAAGTATAATAAATGCACTTTTCATTTTTTTCACTGTTTGCTTTATTTATGGAAAGCATTTATTTTGTTGTTTTTTTGTGTTTATTTATAGAAACCTTTATAATCTATAGAATGATTAAAATGGTCTCAGTCTGTGCATCCATGCATTGTTTCCATTTTTTTCCGGAAACAAAAACTCCAAAAAAACTACTTGAAATGATTTTTTTTAAACTTTTGGCATGGGAAGGAAAAGGGGTTGTTAAAACAATAACGCTGCCTTCTACTTTTAAAGTTATTCCCCTTTATCAGATTGACGTGAATGAAAAATAACGTTAATATAATTTTGCAAGCTTTATTGTACTTAGCATGACCATAAATAAAGAGCTTTTAAAAAAAATTTTCTCCCCACCAAGTTAAAAAAATACGAAATAAAAAACCTTTGGGTAAAATTTTTTTCCGGCAGGGGGAAAAAACATTTTGTTTTAATATGGTCTTGTTTGTTTCAAATTTCCTTTTTAAATTTGTCCTTACAAAAATAGAAACTTTTTATTGGGTTTTTTAGATGGGCAAACCAAAGAATTTTATGTTTGAAAGGGGGTTTCGCCAAAAGTTTTCACACCCCCATTTAAAAATTGCAGTTCAGGCAGGGGGGGATTTTGGGGGGGGGGGTGGGGTTTACCTGGGGGAGGGAATATTGGGGGGGGGTAGAAAACCCACGGGGGGAAACAAAATGGGGGGTTTTAAACAAAAAAATACCAGTCCTTCCTGACCAAAGAACTGTGATATCTTACAGAGAAGATGGTGTTGTTACACTTCAGGTAAATTCCCTACTGTAAAACAAGTACTACCAATGCCAGATACTGGTTACGTTCATGTACTATGTTGGGTGACTTTTATTGTTAATAATGTTTACATGCCTCTAGTCATATTTAATAAAACTTTACCATGATCATACATGAATAACACTGTGCTTGTAAATTTGTAATTTTTAGCTTGACTGTTTTTTTGTTGTTGTTTTTTTAGCTCACCTGTCACAAAGTGACAGGGTGAGCTTTTGTGATCGCTTTTCGTCCGGCGGTCGCCCGTCGTCCGTCCGTAAACTTTTACTTTAAATGACATCTCCTCATAAACCACAAGGCCAATTTCATCCAAACTTCACAGGAATGTTCCTTTGGTGGTCACCTTTAAAAATTGTTCAAAGAATTTAATTCCATGCAGAACTTGGGTTGCCATGGCAACCGAAAGAAAAAACTTTAAATATCTTCTTTTAAAGAACCCAAAGAGCTAGAGCTAAGATATTTAGCATGAAACATGTTCTAATGAGTGTCTACCAAGTTTGTTCAAATAAAAGCCCTGGGGTCAAAATTGGCCCCGCCCCAGGGGGTCATTGATTTTCCCTATATGCATATAGTTAAAACTTAAAAAATCTTCTTTTAAAGAACTCAAAGAGCTAGAGCTAAGATATTTAGCATCAAACATGTTCTGATAGGTGTCTACCAAGTTTGTTCAAATAAAAGCCCTGGGGTCAAAATTGGCCCTGCCCCGGGGGTCATTGATTTTCCTTATATGTGTATAGCAAAAACTTAAAAAATCTTCTTTGAAAAAACCCAAATAGCTAGAGTTTAGATATTAAGCATGAAACATCTTCTAGTGAGTGTCTACAAAATTTGTTCAAATAAAAGACCTAGGGTCAACATTGGCCCCGCCCCGGGGGTCATTGATTTTCCTTATATGTGTCTAGCAAAAACTTAAAATCTTTTTTGAAAAAACCCAAATAGCTAGAGTTTAGATATTAAACATGAAACATCTTCTTGTAAGTGTCTACAAAGTTTGTTCAAATAAAAGCCCTGGGGTCAAAACTGGCCCCGCCCCAGGGGTGTCATTGTTTTTAACTATATGTGTATAGTAAAAACTTAAAAAAGTCTTCTTTTTAAAAGCCCAATGAGCTACAGCTTAGATGATTAGCATGAAACATCTTCTTATGGGTGTCTACCAAGTTTGTTCAAATAAAAGCTCTGGGGTCAAAATTGGCCCCGCCCCAGGGGGTCATTGATTTTCCCTATATGCATATAGTAAAAACTTAAAAAATCTTCTTTTAAAGAACTCAAAGAGCTAGAGTTAAGATATTTAGCATCAAACATGTTCTAATAGGTGTCTACCAAGTTTGTACAAATAAAAGCCCTGGGGTCAAAATTGGCCCCGCCCCTGGGGTCATTGATTTTCCTTATATGTGTATAGCAAAAACTTAAAAAATCTTCTTTGAAAAAACCCAAATAGCTAGAGTTTAGATATTAAGCATGAAACATCTTCTAGTGAGTGTCTACAAAGTTTGTTCAAATAAAAGACCTAGGGTCAACATTGGCCCCGCCCCGGGGGTCATTGATTTTCCTTATATGTGTCTAGCAAAAACTTAAAATCTTTTTTGAAAAAACCCAAATAGCTAGAGTTTAGATATTAAGCATGAAACATCTTCTTGTAAGTGTCTACAAAGTTTGTTCAAATAAAAGCCCTGGGGTCAAAACTGGCCCCGCCCCAGGGGTGTCATTGTTTATAACTATATGTGTATAGTAAAAACTTAAAAAATCTTCTTTTAAAAAGCCCAATGAGCTACAGCTTAGATGATTAGCATGAAACATCTTCTTATGGGTGTCTACCAAGTTTGTTCAAATAAAAGCCCTGGGGTCAAAATTGGCCCCGCCCCAGGGGGTCATTGATTTTCCCTATATGCATATAGTAAAAACTTAAAAAATCTTCTTTTAAAGAACTCAAAGAGCTAGAGTTAAGATATTTAGCATCAAACATGTTCTAATAGGTGTCTACCAAGTTTGTTCAAATCAAAGCCCTGGGGTCAAAATTGGCCCCGCCCCGGGGGTCATTGATTTTCCTTATATGTGTATAGCAAAAACTTAAAAAATCTTCTTTGAAAAAACCCAAATAGCTAGAGTTTAGATATTAAGCATGAAACATCTTCTAGTGAGTGTCTACAAAGTTTGTTCAAATAAAAGCCCTGGGGTCAAATTTGGCCCCGCCCCGGGGGTCATTGATTTTCCTTATATGTGTATAGCAAAAACTTAAAATCTTCTTTGAAAAAACCCAAATAGCTAGAGTTTAGATATTAAGCATGAAACATCTTCTAGTTAGTGTCTACAAAGTTTGTTCAAATAAAAGCCCTGGGGTCAAAACTGGCCCCGCCCCAGGGGTATCATTGTTTTTAACTATATGTGTATAGTAAAAACTTAAAAAAATCTTCTTTTAAAAAGCCCAATGAGCTAGAGCTTAGATGTTTAGCATGAAACATCTTCTTATGTGTGTGTGTGTGTGGGGAGCTATATACAGGTGAGTGACCTCAGGGCCATCATGGCCCTCTTGTTTAATAAAAAAATAGAGGTATTGTTACAGTCATGTTAGTCTCACAAACTTTAACCTTGATCATAACTTTTTAAGTTCATGGTGTATTGCCTTCATAATTCGCTACACCAACCCTTGGCACAAGACCTTCTAGTAGACAAGACAAACCTTGATTTTCATTCATAAAATTAATGTCTAATAATGAGTCTTAATTGCGAATGTTCAAATTATGACCATGGGTTCAATATTTGCCTTGGCCTTGGGTCATAAGTTTTCCTTAAACATATATAGTAATATCTCCAAAAATCTTCTGCACTAGAACCCCAAGTGATAGAGCTATGATATTTGGGCTGAAACATCATCAAATGGACTTCCTACAAAGTCAACAATGGCCCTGCCCAGAGGATCATGATTTTTTTATATGAATATGTTCCCCTTATATGTATATCATATAATCAGTGAATATAATTTGACCTTCAAGGTTAAGGTCATACATGAATCAAGGTCAATTTGAGTTTGATATATATATGAAGGTCCTGACCTAAAATATGTTGTCTCTAAATATGAAGTTAATCCATTTATAAATACAAATGCAATAAAATTGTAGAATGTCTCCTTTCCAGTAAGACAAATAATTTTGAGATCTATGTTTACTTAATGCCATTTCAGATATCTCAAGTTACAATAGCTGACAGTGGAGAATACACATGTGTTGCTAATAGTGATATAGGAGGTGTTGTAACCAAGGCAACATTAAGCGTACTTGACCGTCCTGATCCTCCCTGTAAACCAGAGGTGAAAACCCAAGTAGGAACATCAGTACATCTTGAGTGGCAGCCACCAGCTACCATGCCAACTGGACAAATACAGGTGAGATGTTTGAAGTTATTAGATATACCAGAGAGATTTGACTTTGTTAGAGACATTTGAGCGGTTTTATCAGAAGTTTCGTCAAAGGCCAAGGTCAGTTTTACTGAAATTAGAAATATGGTTTCCTAAATCTAGAGTTAGGAATGAGATAGTGTAATAAAACTAAGTTTAATACCAAGCTTTTGTGGACTGTTGAATTGTGTTTAGACCTCCTCAAATCAAGGTCACTGTTGCTAAAAATAGAAAAATAGTGGGGTAGTGAACTAGAGTTTGGACCAAGATGAGGCAATAGATTGTAAAAATATTTTGCTCACAAGTGTATAATCATAAGATACAGGTTGAGGTTATTGTCCTTGCCTTTTCAAAGAAAAAAGAGATATAGAAATGGGCTAAGTAGACCAGTCTGTCTGCCTGTCTGTCACACTTCACATCTAGTCTGAAAGGGTCCTGTGCAACATGTGAGGACCTCCATGGTCAAGGTGACACTAAGAGGTCAAAGCTGAACATGTTCTGTATTTTCCTTGTCCACAGAATAACTCTGATTCCAGTGAAACTTAAAATATAAATATATTACAGTGAGAGGGAGTGCACAGCAAAAGAGCCATAAACTTTTCTTAAATAATTTTTGAATTATTCCCTTGTATGTACTTATTTTCATAATGGCTACAGTTGAATATATATAAAATGATGCATTATGCTAATGTTAAATGACATAATTTTGAAAATTATGATTTCAAAAAGCAGATATTGAAAATATGAAGACTCTCCTGGTTGGAGAGATAACTCCGACACTAAATCACATATTTTTTGCAATATTTTAATTATCTTCCAGTATATTTTAAATATTGAACCACCTAAACAAAGTTCAGTTCAAAGACTTTACAAAAACTATGTATGAAAATGGAATCTGGTACTTCTTTAAGGTCTTGAATGAGGTATACAAAACATGGTCTTTTTACCCCACAACAGAAGATAAAGTCGACACTTAAATTTTTAAGTAAAAAATGACTGGAAAATCAGCATCAATAATTTATTTTTACATCTTATATGGTTTATCTATTTTTTGTAAATATTTAAACAATTTTTCAAAAATCTTTCCCAAGTCAGTGGCCTGTGGTCAATACATTTCTAACTACCTTACTGTAATTTAGTAAAAAGAACGTTTTGAAGCAGTTTTTGCCTACAAAAAGTTTAGGTTATTTGAAAAACATTAAAAAGTCTACCAAATTATAACAAATCATCACATTCTGTCCTGTTCCTATACTGTTAGGTGATCATGTGCTTATTTGTTGAAAAACAAAGCTAAAACAATTATTAGTCCCCTAACGGTTTAACCGGAGGGGACTTTAGGTTTACCCGCCGTCCGTCTGTCTGTCTGTCTGTCTGTCAGTCTGTTAGTCCGTCCGTCCACAAATCTGGATCCCGCGATAACGCAAAAAGTACTGAAAATAATTTTATGAAACTTGACATATGGATAGATGGCAGTATAGAGATTATGCACGTCTTCTTTTTTTCTTCCTATGTTGAAAATTCTGGTTGCTATGGCAACAAATAGTCTGAAAATATGGCAAATTTAACACATAAACTGGATCCAATGATAACTCTAAAAGTACTGAAAATATTTTTATGAAACTTCAAATATGGGAAGATGGCAGTCTGGAGATTATGCACATCTTTTTCTTTTCTTCCTATGTTGAAAATTCTGGTTGCTATGGCCAACAAATAGTCTGAAAATATGGCATTTTAACACATAAACTGGACCCAGTGATAACTCAAAAAGTACTGAAAATATTTTTATGAAACTTCAAATATGGGAAGATGGCAGTCTGGAAATTATGCACATCTTTTTCTTTTCTTCCTATGTTGAAAAATCTGGTTGCTATGGCAACAAATAGCCTGAATTTCAAGATTTCTGATTTAAATTTTTCTGCTTTTTCACTATAAGTTCTTTATTTCTTAAGGTGTTTACTTCAAACTTTAAATATAACATTCTGGTCATCAACCACAACATATGTGACAAGGTTTACAACTCTAGCACAAAAATTATCAGTATTACCTCCCTTGAACTAAGAATTTTTATGAAAAAAATGTTGTCTTTTTTAAATAACTTCTTTATTTCCTAATGTATCTACTTCAAACTTCATATATATGTTTCTAATTATCACTCAACGTTTTTGAGAAGGTTAAGTACTCTAGCAAGACTATTTCCAGAATTATGTCCCCCTTGAACTTAGATTTTTTCAAGAAATTGGTATTTTTCACTCCAACTTCTTCATTCCTTATAGGATTTACTTTAAAATCCCACATCGTAATAATATGACAATATGAAAATATCACTGGTAAAATTGAATGGCCAATGGCCCATCAGAATGTTGCTGGGGTTCTAACCGGTAGGGGACTTATGGATTGCTTGCAATACTATGATAATTGCTTGTATTTATCAAGTGTCGGGGTTATCTATGCGTCGGAGTTATCTCTCCGACCAGTATTGATAAATAAGGCAGTATTAAGGAAATGGTTGTATCTACTTAATTACATAATTTCTAGACATCTTGAATTCATTAAGAAGCCATGTTTACTTGATTTTAGTGTGACCAGGTTTTAACTAAGTTTTAGAAAATGTTGTTTGTATCTATTTATGTTTGCATTCGAAATACAATTTCCATTCTAGCAACTTTCAAATATTACCTGACTTTAACATTTTTTATTCTTGAAGATAATACAGTATGTTATTAAAGGACCTTTTACTGCTTTGATACAAAAAATTCCAGAATTTGTATCATTTTTAGCTCGACTATACAAAGTATATGGAGAGCTGTCCTACTTGCCCTGGCGTCCGTGTCCGCGTCCAGATTTCAGATTAAAGTTTTGGTGCAGTAAAATATTTTTCACTATAACTTTTTTATTTCTTAAGGGGTCAACTTCATACTTCAAATATAATTATGTTCCTTATCATCAACCACATTTTATGTGACAAGGTTCATAACTCTAGCACCAATATTGCAAGAATTATCTCCCCATAAACATAGATTTTTTTTACTTGAAAAATGTTATTTTTTACTATAACTTCTTTAGTGTTAAAGGTATCTACCTCAAACTTAAAATACATATTCCTTATCATCAATTACATCTTATGTCACAAGGTTTATAACTCTTGAAGCAATATTTTCAGATTTATCTTTCTTTGAACTTAGGATTTTCTTTAAGAAATATTATAAGTTTTTTACTTTTTAGGGTATCTACTTCAAACTTCAAATATATATTTCTTATCATTACGCACATGTTGTGTGACAAGGTTCATAACTCTGGCTTGACTATTTCCAGAGTTATTTCCCCTTGAACTTGGAATTTATGTTAACAAATGTTATTTTTTTACTTTAACTTAATACATACTTAATTATACATAATTAATTTTTCTTTCATAGTTTTGTCTTCCTTACTGTGTCTAGTATTTTATTAGTTGACCTTCGCTGTCTCCTGTGACAGCTCTTGTTTTTTTATGCAACATGTTTTATATATATTTTGTTATAACATTATTTCATTATTTTCGGTGAGTATTCTTAGAGCAGTGTCATTTGAAATAGGTCGACTGACATCATCATTCAGGTTTATATATATATACATGCATATATATTAAATGAAAAATATTAATTTCCAAATTCTACGCATTTGAGTTTGATTAGGAAAAATAGAGATAATAGATTATATGTAATTCATCAGGTAAGTTTGACATTTTGACTGATTGTAGAAAACTTGGGTAATTAAGATTATAAAATTATACTTCCTACTGTATGTTAAACTTTGTTTTTCAGGGTTACACCATAGAGTTAAATGAAGTTGGTCTTGAGTATTGGCAAGCTGGTATACCTTATGTACCAAATACCTCTCAAGTTATTGGTGACTTAAATCCAGGTTCCATGTACCAGTTCACTTTTAAAAATATTTGGTTTAAAAAAAATTTTTTTTTTCTTAAAAAAGTTTTTTTCAAAAAAAACCCTTTTGGGGTTTAAAAGGGGCCCCGCCCGGGGGGAAAAATTATTTTTCCAATAATTAAAATTTTAGTAAAAAAATTTTAAAAAATTTTTTCTTTTTTTTTTTAAAAAAAACCTTTAAAAGTAAATAAGTTTTTAGGGGGTTTGAAACCAAACTTCAAAGGTTGTTTTTTTACCAAGTTTGTAAAAATTAAAAACCCGGGGGTTCAAAAATTCCCCCGGCCCGGGGTTTAATTTTCCCTTAATTTTTTTATTTTAAAATTTAAAAACTTAAAAAAATTTTTTTTCCCAAAGGGCTTTAGAGCAAAATATTTTACCATTAAAACCTTGCTTTTTGGGCAGTTTTTTTTTCTAACAAAATTTTTTTTTAAAAATAAAAGTTTTTGGGGTCAAAATTTGGCCCCGGCCCCGGGGGTATTAAAATTTTTCCCTTAAATTGTTTTTTAAAAGAAAAAATTAAAAAAATCTTTTGGGAAAACCCCATTGTAAAAAGGGTTTAAAGTTTAATTTAACCCATTGAAAACTTTTTTTAGGGTTCCCCCAAAGTTTTTAAAAAAAAACCCCCTTGGAGGTTAAAATTTGGCCCCAAAACCCCGGGGGTTTTTTGGGGATTTTTCCTTAAATTGGGGTTTTAAGCAAAAAAAATTAAAAACCCTTCCCTTTAAAAAAACCCAAAAGGTAAGTTAGATAACAGAAAAATTTTTAAAAAAATGGGTGTTACAAAGTTTGTTTTCAAAAAATTTAAAAAAGTGGGTCAAAAATTAAAAAAAACCCCCAATCAGATTTTTTAAATTTTATGGAATTTTTTAAAAATTAAATATTTAAAAATTTTAAAAGTTTTTTAAGGGCAATGAAACATTTTTCAGTAAGTGTCTAAAAAATTTCAAATAAAAAGTGGCGGTTAAAACGGGCCCCGAAAAAAAGGGGTTAATTTTTTTAACTTATGTTAGTAAAAACCTTAAAAAATCTTTCTTTAAAAAAACCCCAAGGAAGCCTTAGGGGTGAATTTTTTTTTAAAGGAAAATTTTTCTTTTTTGTTTTTTCCCAAGGGGTTTGAAAATTAAAACCCGGGGTTTTAAAATTTCCCGGGGGCCCAAAAAGGGTTTCCGGTGGGGGTTTAAAATCAATTTTTTTCAAAAAAATTATTTGTTTATAAAAAAAACCTTTTTTAAATTATGGAAAAAATTTTTTTAAAAAGGGGTTTTTTCCAATTTTGTTCCCAAATAAAAAAAGGCCCTGGGTAAATTTTGGCCCTGTTCCAGGGTTTTTTAAAAACAGGTGGAAAAGGGGAACCCGGGGAAAAATTTCTGGTTTTTTTTAAAAATGTAATTAATTTATAAAAATTTTTATCCAAAAATGTAATAAATACATGTTATTTTTAATTTTTAGGCATTTAAATTTTTTTGTATTTTTATTTAAAAGTCATTTTTTTGACCAGGTATTTTTAATATAAGGAAAAACCCTTTTTTCCCCCAATTTTTATCCCCCGGAAAAAAAAAATTTTAAGGGGCTAATATTTGGAATCAGGCTTGCCCCCCATGGGGCCGCCCCCAATTTTTTTGGGCCGTCCTTTGCCGGCCCTTTTTCGGGTTTTTTTCCTTTTTTTTTCCGCCCAATTTTTTAAACTTAATAATTTCCCCTTTAAAAAGGTTTTCCCCCCAAACAATTTCTTTAAAAAATTTATTTTGGCATGGAGGTTAGTCAAAAAATTATTGATAAACCCCTTTTTTGGTTTTTAGGTAAACTGGGTAAAAAGGTCAAGGCCCACAGAGTTTTTTGACTAAAAAAAGCTTGCCCGCCCAAAAACCCTAAAGATTCCTTGCCCAAAACAGTCTTATTTTTGGAATTGAGTTTGGTCATGTTTAAATTTAGTGACCCCTATTGTTTTTTAAAAGGTCAAGAGTCAAAGGCCCAAGGTCACGGGGGCTTAAATTTTCAAAAATTTGTCACCCCAATTTAACCTAAAAATCCTTTGACCCACAGTCTTCTTTTTTTGGCTTTGGGATTTTTGGTTTTACCTTTGGTGACCCCTTTTTGTTTTTTTGATCACGGGGTCAAAGGTCAAGGTCACGGGGGGCCTTTAAAGTTCAAAAAGTTTGCCCCGCTTCTTATTTAAGTAT
This sequence comes from Ruditapes philippinarum, assembly GCF_026571515.1. Taxonomy (NCBI): domain Eukaryota; kingdom Metazoa; phylum Mollusca; class Bivalvia; order Venerida; family Veneridae; genus Ruditapes; species Ruditapes philippinarum. Next base: position 99,801 of record NW_026857566.1, on the reverse strand, counting down.
TTTTTGGGTTTCAACATTTGGGGAAAGGGACTAAAAAGATGACCCCTTTTTTTTTTTAAAGGTGATGTGTCAAAGGTCAAGGCCCACAGGGGCTTTTCCCTGAATAAGCTTATCACCCTCAAATCCCTTAAAAGAATGCCTGTCCACGGGAGTTTTGAATTTTCACATTTAAAGCATTTTTAATTTATTTTTCATAATTATCAAAAAAACGCCCCCGGAAAAAGCGCATGAAAGGGCGGGGGGTATTCAAGTCATGCAGTGGCAGTTCCTTTAAAGGTAAATAGGAAAAAGGTAAAGGTCGTTTTGATCTTTGCCATTTTAAAAACAGAAAAATACAAACTTCCCAAAAGGGCACTGGTTTAACTACCCTAAAATTTTTGAAAGGGAAAGGTTTTGTTTTTAAAGGGCTCTGAATGCCCAAACTGTTGTTTTCGGGAAAAAATTTGGTAGGGCGGGTATTCACACCATGACATTTGGCATTTTTCTAGTTTAAACGGGACTTCCCGGGTTCCCAGCATGGGGACAATAATTTACATAAAACATAAAAAAACTTGTTTTGTCTTCAGAACTAAGTGAGAAGGAAGATGCTAACATGACAATGTGGAAAACAACTTATGGGGAAGTTTACACGGGAAAATTGGGGGAACTTGTTAGGAAATTTTAATCTTTAATATTTTAAAAAGGAAAACACTTGAATTTTTCACTCACATTAACCCCCATTGAATTGTTTCATAATTCCCAATTTTAATAGTAAAAATAAAAAGGATTTTTTGGTTTATAACATTTTTTTACCAACTTGTGTTTTATGGTTACAGAGGGAGATTTGCTGTTTTTTAAAAAATTTTCCCAGATAACTTTCTGGAAACCCAATTTTTTGCAGAAAATTGTTTTTAAAAGAAACGAAATGAAAGCAAAAGGAACTTTGGGGAAAAACAGAGTATAAACATCTAAAAAATTTAAAACAACATCCGGGTTTTGAAAAGCTGTAAAAAACCCTGTAAAAACCCTTTTGATTTTTTCTTTATGTTTAATGCAAGAAAGGGTATATTTTTTTTTTTATATACAATCAAAGGGGCCCAAGGTATTATTTTCTTTTTTTTTTTCATGCAACGCTTTTTGGCCAATTTTGCCCGAAAACCCAAAAATGCCTGAAAATTTTATTTTTGACATAAAGGTTTAAAATAGCCCATTTTAAAATTGGACTTTTTCCCCAAAATTATATTTTTTTTTTTTAAACCCTTTTAAATTTCTACCTTTTAAATAAAATTTAAAGATGTAATTTTTTATTTTTGTTTTCAATAAAAAAATTAGTTTGGAAAATTTTTGCACCAACATAATGAATTTGAAAATTTCAAAATTTTATTTTTTTCAAATCATAAATTGATCTTTACGTCATAATATTTTAAACGGGACGACTTTCTTGGAGAACTTTTTTTTAATTTTTTAATTTGTTTCGCCCAAAAATTTTTATTAAATAAATGAGCAATTTTTTTCGTTCGGGAAAAAAAGGGGGAATTTTTGGTTGCTTGTGTTTGATTGCCAAAATTTTAAATTTTTTAATTTTAAACTGGGAAAATTAAAGGCAAACTTTTAATTTGAATTTTAAGGGAAAAAAAAACAGAAAAGTTTTTGTTTCAAAAAGGATATTTTCGGACCCCAAAGTTTTTAGGGTCTTATTTTTTTTGATCTGTTGGGTTTTTAATTAAAAGGAAAAAATCTCGAGTAAAAAAAAAAAATGGCCGGGGCCCTTTAAAAAAGTTTCAGGGTTGGGGGAATTTGTTTTTTTGAAAATTTTTTCTTTGAAAAAAAAATGCCCCCTTTCTTTTAAAAAAGGGGTTTTTTTAAATTTTTTACTTTTTTTTATGGGGTTTATTGGGTGAAAAAAAAAACTGCTACCATTTTTTTGATATTAAATTTTTAAAAATGGTGAAAGGGGGAAAAAAGGGTGGCAACCTCCCCCTTTCTAGCCCTATCAGCCTGAAAAAAATTTTGCTGTTTTTACAATCAAAAAATGGGACCAAAATTTTAAATTTTTTTTTTCTGGGAAATCAAAATTGGGAAAATAATTTTTTTTTTCGTAAAAATTTTAAAAATGGGACAAATATAATTTTTTTTCTGTAAATCAAATGGGCCCAAAATAATTTGTTTTTCTTTTTTAAATCAAAATGGGCCAAAATAATTTGCCATTTCTTTTACAATCAAAAATGGAACCCAAAATAATTTTGCTATTTCTGTACAATCAAAATGGGACCAAAAAAATTTGCTATTTCCCGTTTCCCAAACAAAACTGGGACAATAAAAATTTCTTTTCTGTTAAATTTAAATGGGACAATATAATTTTTTTTCTGTCAACAAACTGGGACCCTATAATTTTTTTTTTTTCCCGTAAATTTAAATGGGAATATAATTTGGGGGGGTTTTTGTTTCAATCAAATGGGACAAATTTTAATTTTCCCTTTTTTGTACAACCAAAACTGGGAAAAAATAATTTGGTTTTTTGTAAAAACAAATGGGCAATATAAGGTTTTCCCTTTTTTGTACAAAACAAACTGGGACAATAAAAATTTTTGGTTTCTTTCAATTTAAACTGGGACCCTTTAATTTCCCGTTTTTGTACAATCAAATGGGCAAAAAAATTTTAAATTTGGGGGGAATTTTTTTTTCCCTTTTCAAAATTTTTAAAAAGGGGAAAAAAAAATTTTATTCTCACGAACAAACTGGCATAATTTTAAGTTTTGGGGGTAAAATTTTTGTTTTACAAACAAAATTGGGGCAAATAAATTTTCCCTTTTTTTGTAAACAAATGGGGGCCCAAAATAATTTGCTAATTTTTTTACAATCAAACTTTGGGGCCAAAATAATTTATTTTTTCAAACGGGAAAATAAATTTGTTTTCGGAAATCAAAAGGCAAAATAATTTTCCCATTTCTTACAAACAAACTGGGGCAATATAAATTTTCTATTTTTTGTTAACAAAACAAAATTTTTGGGGGGACAAATAATTTTATTTTCTGTTTTAAATTTAAACTGGGAAATAAATTTTTGTTTCTGTTTACCAAAATTTTTTCCAAAAACTTTTTGGGCCCTTTTAAAATTTTTTTTTTTCTGGGAAATCAAAATGGGGGGAAAATAATTTTTTTCTGTACAAATAAACCTTTGGAAAAATAAAAATTTGGTTTTCTGTAAAACAAATTGGGAAAATATAATTTGCTTTTCCCTTTCAAACAAAATGGGGCAATATAATTTCCCTTTTTTTGGGACAAAACAAACTTGGGGAAAAAAAAATTTGCTTTTCTGGTTTTTCCCAAACCAACAAAATGGGGCAATTAATTTTCTTTTCTGTTTCAAAAAAAAAATGGGGCAATAAAATTTCCCTTTTTCCCTTTTCAAAAAACTGGGACAATATAATTTCTTTCTGTAAATTCAAATGGGACAAATAATTTTCCTTTTTTGTACAATCAAACCGGGGACAAAATAAAATTTTCTTTTCTGTAAATCAAATGGCATATATTTTTTTTTTCTGTACAATCAAAAATGGGAACCCAAAAAATTTCCCGTTTCTGTAAAATCAAATTTGGCAATATAATTTTCTATTTTCTGTAAATCAAAGGGAAAAAATAAATTTTATTTCCCGTACAAACAAATTGGGCCCAAAAATAATTTGCTGGGTTTTTCTTTAAATAAAAATTTGGGGCAATATAATTTTGCTGTTTCTGGTTCAATCAAATGGACAATATTTATTTCTGTTTCGTAAATTTAAATGGGGCAATATAAATTTTTTTTCTGTAAAAAATCAAACTGGGAAAAATATAATTTTCCCGTTTCTGACAATCAAATGGGACAATAAAAATTTCTTTTTCGTAAATCAAATGGGGAATATTTAAATTTTCTGTTTTTTTGGTTTAATCAAACTGGGGCAATATTTTTTTCCCTTTTTTTACAATCAAATGGGGCAATATAAAATTTTGTTTCTGTAAAACCCAAAAGGGACCCAAAAAAAATTTTCTATTTTCTTACAATCAAATGGAATAAAAATTCCTTTTTCTGACAATAAACTTTTTTCCCAAAAAATTTAACCTGGTTTTAAAAAGGGAAAAAACCTGGTTTTTTCAATAAAACTAAATAATTTTTTTTGTTAAAAATAAAAATTACAAAACAAGGGGATTTTGGGGTTAAAAGGTATAATTTTTGGCTTTCCCAAACAAAAGGGCTTTTTGATTTTTTCCCCCTAAAACAAATTTAAGATTTGGGAAAATTTTTTTGATTTTTAAAACAAGGGAAAAATTTAATTTTTTGTTTACTTACATTTTGGGGTTTTTTATTTTTAAAAACCAAAAAATTTTGTGTTTTTCAATTAAAAGGTTTTTTTTTTAAAACAAAGGGGAAAAAGTTTTTGTAAAAAAATGGAAAAATAAAGTTTTCTTTTAAACACAAAAACTTTTTTTTCAAAAGGGTTTTTTTCTTTTTTGACAAACAAAATTGGGGGAAAAAAAATTTTTAAAATTTTTACAATCAAAATGGGAAAAAAATTTTCTATTCCAATTTTTAATCAATTGGGTAACTTTTTTAAAAAATTAAACCGGGGCTATACAAATAAGAGTGCCACGTTCAATAAAAAGGGGGAAATAAATTTAAGTACAATCAAAAAATTTTAACATTTCTTAAAAAGGGGAAAAAATAATTTCCCTTTTTGTACAATTAAAATAACAAGTTAAAAAACCCGGGAAAAAATTTTACAAAACCCAAAAAACTTTAAAAATTAAATTTCTTTTTTAATTTTTCCCACAATTTAATTTTTTGACAAAGTTGGGCTTTGAAAATTTGCAAATTTTGTTTCCAATTTAAAAGGGCCCCCTAAACCTGTACAACAAAAGGGGAATTAATTCTATTTTTTAAAAAAATTTGGGGCAAAATTAAACCTTTTCTGACTTAAATTCAATTAATTTGGAAATCTTTAAAAAAAGGGACCCCCTAATTAAATTTCTTTAATTTTTTAAAATTTTAAAAGGGGCAATTTAACCTTTTTGTAAAAAACCCGGGACCCAATTTTTCAAAAAATTTTACCAAAAATTAAGGGCAATTTAAAATTGGGCCCGGCCCCCCAAAATTTTAAAAGGAAAAAATTTTTTAAACTACATCAGTGAGTTGTGGTGTATTGGTATAGATACCGGCCTACCAATCTGAAGGTCTCTGGTTTGATTCCCAACTAACACCACATTGTGAAGATGAAGACTTTTTTTAAGATTTTTATGCAAGAATTAATTTGAAATTGTTTTACTACATCTGGTTTGTATAGGAAACCATTTAAGTAGTGTTGATGAATATGTTTCCTTTTGTTTTATCAGGATGTTTCTGTCAATATGTACAATAGCAAGTTTTTCTCTAGAACACATCTTTTTCAACGGTTTTCTTTATGACATCATACAATTGTATACTACACAATTAATATACACCTCAACTAGTTATATACATTCATATCGATTTACAATCAGATTGTAACATTTTACAGAATTAACCGACTATAGGGTCAAATGCAAGAGTGCCAGGTCAATATTGTTGGACAATATTTAAGTACAGTCATAACATTGTCTAGCAATATAGTATACTATTTATGTACAGTTATATAACAGTACCTGAAACAATTTAGCATACAATATCTGAACAGTTATTACTGTTTATTATTTCTCTACAGTTATTGTCCAACAACATTGACCTGGCACTCTTGCATTTGACCCCATAGTCGGTAAATTCCGTAAACGTTACTACCTATTTGTAAATCGATATGAATGTATATAACCAGTTGTTAAATGGTCTAAATTAAAACTCCCTCTTAGCACAGTCATTAAGGGCTTTCACTTGAAGAATATAGACGTACACTCGTAGGTTCGAATCCTGGTTCAGCCACTTTTATAATTTTTTTTCTTATTTTAAAATTGCCATTTCTCTCTTAACTCGTGCAAAACGTTTTGATTTTTGGTTGTGTATTCTATCTGTGTATTATTTTAATTTGCATTATGAACGTGCTGTCCTTTTTATTAATAAAAGATAAAGTAATGAAATAAACAATAAAATTGTATAAAAACCACTACTTAAAAGGTATCCTAAAAACCAGATGCAGTAAAACTATTTCAAATTAATTCTTGCAAGTAAATTTTAAAATGAAAAAAAAATGCATGTCTTCATAACGTGGTGTTGGTCAGGTATCGAACTAGGGAACTTCAGATCAGTAGTCAGGCATCTACACCAATACACCACAACTCATTGATGTGAGAAGTTAACAAAGATATCGATATATTTTTAGATACCACTGTTTATCACCTGACTTTTACGGAAATTAATGAAGTGCCAGGTCAATATTGTTGGACAATGATATTTGACATGTTGCTTTGAAACTTTGCACATTTGTGTACCATCATGCCACTAACCTGTACACAGGAGAAGGTTACTCTATCAAGCATTTTGACAAAAGTTATGCCTCTTCTCGACTTAGAATTCAAGTTAAAGTTTGAGAATCTATGTAAATGTTTGTGTACCACCTCAGATATTATACTTAGATCTTAGAAATTGTGCACGAGGCATTACTTTGTGGACCTGAGGCTATCAACTTTTCAAATTATGACCATTAGGGTCAATTTATTGGCCTGGCCCTGATTATTAATAGGAAAAACTGTAAAACTTCATTAATAAGATATCACTTTCATATTTAGTCATATGACACATCTGAACATTGTTTGTCATTTGACATAGGGTAATACGACCTTGCCCCATCTTTAACTTTTAGTTTTAAGTTAACCCTTAACCTCATATATATGCGAAACAACGCACTTTCGACCCCCCCCCCCCCCCCCACCCTTTAGGCCTCAAATAGTGAAAAAATGTCCTATTTGGGCCCATAACACATGTTTTCGTTTGAGAAATGTTGGTAAAAACAGTGAGCACTTTTTCGTCGCCGCTCCCCATCCAAAAGATACATCAGGGGGTTGCCAGAAGGGGGATGTGCCCCCTTCTGTTTGGGGGGTTTGAAGGGGGCGGTAGTCCCCCTCATCGCCAAGAAAATTTTGCACTTGTGAGAGGCTAAAAATGACCCCTGGTCGATCATACGGTAACATGTAACCAACGCTGAAAAGCATTTGACTCTATCTCAATCCCTTGAGAAGTTGAATGCAGCACTTTGAAATAAATTTTGATGGAAAAAATCAAGGCAAAATAGTGATTTTTGGCAATTTTGAGATGTCCCCTTGTTGCCATGGTAACAGGAAATTTAAGACTGAGCATGTCGTTACAAAGGCAATGGTCCAGTCAACATTTGTGCCAAGTTTGATTAGTATTGAAGCATTTTTCATAGTTTCATAGCAGTTTGAACTTGTAACAGTAGGCTTTTCAATGAAAACGGCCATTTTTCACAATATGCTCATGAGGGAAAGGGTTAATAATGATGTCAAAATGCAAACCTCTGGTTGCCTTGGGAGGCAATTAATTTCATTGAATTATATAATTATATATTTTGGGTATAATGTCATATATATTTCTTTCTTTCATATAAATTCTTTCTTGGGCAATATTATTATAAGTGGCCATATAAAATGATAAATGTGTTTGTCATAAGATATTTATAATCAGAAAAACTGTGACTGATTCAGCCAACTGCGGTAAAAGTACATTGTAGCTATAAATAGCTTGCCGCTATGGTAATCACAGTGACGATGTCACAATGAAGTTAAAATAACTTAAAATATATAAGGCCAATATCGCAAAGAAATCACAACAGTAGCTGTGGTGTAGTGGTTAAGATACTGGACTGGCAATCCAGAGACCCGTGGTTTGAGTTCCGGCTGCAGTAAGAATATACATGTATATATAACATTGGATATAGTACACTTCCATGTTTAAAAAACGATCAATACATTAATATTTTGTTAAATGTAAAGATTAGAAGATTAAACCATTCATTAAATTTCTTTTTTCTTGTTTATCTATACTCGTACATTCCTGTTTTTTTTTGTTCATGTGTTTCATGTTGTCTGTGTGTTACGGGCCCATTGGGACAGGTGTATATAAGTGTATTCTATGTTTATCCTTTTGTTTGTTTACAAATAGATATTTATTACTAACTTACTTAGATATCAAAAACCCAATGTCCTATTCAAGTTCAGTTATACAGGTATGTTCCTTAAAGGGCTTTCAAATTTGTTTTAAGAATTTCTTTCAATGCATAACTTAAAATAGCACTGGCAATCAATTGATTGAGAATTTATAACCTCTGCCCACAGAAATGTAAAACTGTCTAGCAGTCCTTTATCAAAAATGTTGTAATAATTTTCCAAGGAAAGCCTTGTCCATAGGCTTATCAGATTTATATAGAAACATATAGGAGTTAATAGATCAATTATTAAAGTCATTATAAAATCATAGACACTATTGCATATGTCAACGTTCAGCTGTATACTATCACATTATAAACTTTTTCTGTTACTACTATTATTTTGTGCTACACAATAATAACAAGTGGTATTGTGAGCATCTATTATAATGTGTACATATATAAGAAGATCATATATGGAAAAGATATTAATGATAAATAGTAATGTTGAAAATAATAATAATAATACAAAATGCAAACAAGATAATTTACTTTCAGAATGCCACAGGGGCGTTTGTTTGACCACATTTGTAACTCTAGTCAGTTTGATGAAATGGTAGCAGGAGATTTTGTACGACAGATTCTGGAGGCCATACAGTTCCTACATAATTGTAGGATTGCTCACCTTGATATAAAGGTAACATTTTATAATATAACCTGCAACTCAACTTGATATATCATGACACTCTTTTTGAAGTAATACATGACACTGCAATGCATTAATAAATCAAAAATTCCATTGAAGTATTGTATGCTAAAAAACCTTAACAAACTATGTGACAGTCAATTTTAATATTGCCTGACACTCAATTAGTTTTATTGCATGACTCTCAGTTTATAGACACTCACCTTTAAATACTTTATCATACTCCTCTTAGTTTTTTCATGAATCTTACCTTAAAATGTTAAAAGTACTGCCTGACACTCAATCTGTACTACATGTATGGCATGACACTCAGGTTATAGTACATGTATTGTATGACACTCATGTTATAGTACATGTATGGCATGACACACAGTTTATAGTATATGTATGGCTTGACACTCTGGTTATAGTACATGTATGGCATGACACTCTGGTTATAGTACATGTATGGCATGACACTCAGGTTATAGTACATGTATGGCATGACACTCAGGTTATAGTACATGTATGGCTTGACACTCAGATTATAGTACAGGTATTGCATGACACTCAGCTTATAGTACATGTATGGCATGACACTCAAGTTATAGTACATGTATGGCATGACACTCAGGTTATAGTACATGTATGGCTTGACACTCAGGTTATAGTACATGTATGGCATGACACTCAGGTTATAGTACAGGTATTGCATGACACTCATGTTATAGTACATGTATGGCATGACACTCAGGTTATAGTACATGTATTGTATGACACTCTGGTTATAGAACATGTGATGTATGGCATGACACGCAGGTTATAGTACATGTATGGCATGACACTCAGGTTATAGTACATGTATGGCATGACACTCAGGTTATAGTACATGTATGGCATGACACTCAGGTTATAGTACATGTATGGCATGACACTCAGGTTATAGTACATGTATGGCATGACACTCAGTTTATAGTTGATGTATTGCATGACACTCAAGTTATAGTACATGTATGGCATGACACACAGTTTATAGTATATATATGGCAGGTCACTCAAGATATAGTACATGTATGGCATGACACTCAAGCTATAGTATATGTATGGTATGACACTCAGATTAAAGTAAATGTATTTTATGACACTCAGTTTATAGTACGTGTATGGCATGACACACAGTTTATAGTTGATGTATTGCATTACACTCAAGTTATAGTACATGTATTGCACGACACTTAAGTTATAGTACATGTTTGGCATGACACTCTGGTTATAGAACATGTATTGCATGACACTCTGGTTATAGAACATGTATTGCATGACACTCTGGTTATAGAACATGTATTGCATGACACTCTGGTTATAGAACATGTATTGCATGACACTCTGGTTATAGAACATGTATTGCATGACACTCTGGTTATAGAACATGTATTGCACGACACTCATGTTATAGTACATGTATTGCATGACACTCTGGTTATAGTACACGACAGTACTCTTGTACAGCGTGACAGCTCTTGTTCCATTCAGTAAAGATTCTGAAAATTCTTTTCAGAATTCTTTCAAAAAAATTGACATTGGTTTAGACAAAGAAGAAAATATGGATAAAACTACTTTAACCAGTTTTTGCACAGTCTACAAATGAAACTGAAAGACAGTGGTAAGGTAATTTGTATAGAACTGTATATAAAGTAGGATCAAAATGATTATGACTTATTCTATTTACAGCCGGAAAATGTTTTATGTGACACCAACAATGGTTTGACTGTAGTTAAGCTGACAGATTTTGGTGATGCAAGACACATTTATAATAATTACTATGTCCATGCTGCAAGTGGAGATCCAGAATTCCTTGCACCAGAAATTGTAGCTGCAATGCCTGTTGGACTACTTTCAGATATCTGGTATGTTGTTTTTTTCAAACAATTTATGTTGAATATTCTTGTCACCCTCTGTAAAATAAGCAGGATTTTTTATTGTGGGGGAGGGGGGGGCGCAATGAAATCAAGGTAAAACTGCTTAAGGGTGAGCTTTTGGAATCACTCTGCGTCCGTTGTTTATGGCTTCAATCATTTTCTTAAAACAACATCTCCTATACAAATAGGCCAATATTGTTAAAACTGAACAGGAATGTTCCTGGCATGAAGCTCTTTAAATATTGTTTACTTTCCATGCTAAATTCTGGTTGCCATGGCAAACAAAAAAAAACAACTTAAAAATCTTGTAAAAAAACAAAAAAGCTACAGCTTAGATATTTAGCATGAAACATCTTCTAGTGTGTGTCTACCAAGTTTGTTCAAATAAAAACCCTACATCTTATCTCTAATTAGTATTGTGCAACTAAATCGGATAATCCTACTGTCTGTTGAGGCCTTAAGATTTACAGAAGTATTGTAAAAGTAGTTAATGCAAAGATGAATGATGTACAGGGGTATTGTAGGAGAGGTTTATTTTAGGTTGATTGAATATTGGTACTTAATGGAGTGGTGTTTATATTAACAAGGATAATAAATGGTAGTTAATATTATTGTCCCCCGCCTTTTTGGATATAGAAATAGGCTCCGTCTGTCTGTCTGTCCGTCACACTTTCATGTCCGGTCCATAACTTTGTCATTTATCAAAGGAATCTGAAATAACTTAGCACAAATGTTTGTTATAATAAGACGATGTGTCATGCGCAACAACCAGACCCCTACCTCCAGAGCCAAAGTTGCACTTGCTCATTCAAGGTCAACATTGTCTTTTTGAGGGTATATGTTGTGTCTGGTCCTTTTTTATCTTTGAAGGGATTTTGTAAATACTTGCCACAATTGTTCACAATAATGAGACGATGTGCCATGCCCAACAACCGGTCACCTACCTTCAAGGTCAAGGTCACACTTGGAGGTCAAAGATTTACATAGTCTGTTACAGGGTATATTTTGTGTCCGGTCCATAACTTTTTCATAGATCAAAGGATTTTGTAAATACTTGCCACAAATAGTCACTATAATAAGACGTCATGTGCAACCTCTGCATCCCACCTCCAAGTTCAAGGTCACACTTAGAGGTCAAAAGTTAACATAGTCTATTTTAGGGTATATTTTGTGTCCGATCTAGAACTTCTTCGGGATTTTGAAATTACTAGGCACAAATAGTCACAATAATAAGACTATATGTCAAGTACAACCTGCACCCCTACCTCCAAGGTCAAGGTCACACTTAGAGGTCAACGGTTAACAGAGTCTGTTATATGGTATATTTTGTGTCCTGTCCAGTTCTTCTTCATTGATCAAGGGATTTTGAAAATACTTTGCACAAATAGTCACAATGCTAAGATGATATGTCATGTGTAACACATGTGTCCCTACCTCCAAGGTCAAGGTCACACATAGAGGTCAAAGATTTACATAGTCTGCTATAGGGTATATTTTGTGTCCAGTCCATAACTTTTTCATAGATCAATGGATTTTAAAAATACTTTTCACAAGTAATCACAATATTAAGACGATATGTCAGGTGCAAAACATGGGTCCCTACCTGCATGGTCAAACTAAGAGGTCAAAGATTAACATAGTCTGTTATAGGGTATATTTTGTGTCCGATCTATACATCTTCATAGTTCAAGGGATTTTGAAAATACTTGGCACAAATAGTTACAATAATAAGACGATATGTCATGCATAACACCTGCACCCCTACCTTCAAGCTCAAGGACACACTTAGAGGTCAAAGCTTAACATGATAGATTTTTAATTCCCGTGTTTCATTTACTAGTATTTCTTTAATAAATTTATTGTTGCATTTGCAGATCTAGCATTGATCATAATTTTGGACTGAAAGTCCTGAAATCCATACCTCAATCTTTTGAAATAGCACAATTTTATGCTACATATAAAATTTCCCCGAGGCAGGGGACGTTGGTAACTCTGTTACAAATTCTTGCGTTGAGTGGGGTTTATATTTACAAGAGTACAGAAGTGATTGTTTATGTTATATTTAGTGGTGTTTTAAGAGTGTTGGAGTGGTGATTTATGGCATATTGAGTGGTGTTTATAAAATTACAGGAGTATTGGACTGCTGTTTTATGTAATATTGAGTGGTGGTTATTTATTTAAGTAGTGGTTTATGTTTAAGTGGTGTTTACATATTTACAGAAGTATTGGGGTGGTTGTTTATGTAATATTGAGTGGTGGTTATTTATTAACAGGCGTACTGGAGTAGTGGTTTATGTTAAAGTGGCATTTATATATTTTCAGGAGTATTGGAGTGGTGGTTAATGTTAAAGTGACGTTAATATATTTTCAGGAGTATTGGAGTGGTGGTTTATGTTAAAGTGACGTTAATATATTTTCAGGAGTATTGGAGTGGTGGTTTATGTTAAAGTGACGTTAATATATTTTCAGGAGTATTGGAGTGGTGGTTTATGTTAAAGTGACGTTAATATATTTTCAGGAGTATTGGAGTGGTGGTTTATGTTAAAGTGACATTAATATATTTTCAGGAGTATTGGAGTGGTGGTTTATGTTAAAGTGACATTAATATACTTACAGGATTATTGGAGTGGTGGTTTATGTTAAAGTGACCTTAATATATTTTCAGGAGTATTGGAGTGGTGGTTTATGTTAAAGTGACGTTAATATATTATCAGGAGTATTGGAGTGGTGGTTTATGTTAAAGTGACGTTAATATATTTTCAGGAGTATTGGAGTGCTGGTTTATGTAATATTGAGTGGTGGATATTTAATAACAAGAGTATTGGAGTGGTGGTTTATGTTAAAGTGACATTTATATATTTTCAGGAGTATGTAGTTGTGGTTTGTGGTTATTTATTAACAGGAGTATTGGAGTGGTCGTTTATGTTAAAGTGACATTAATATATTTTCAGGAGTATTGGAGTGGTGGTTTATGTTAAAGTGACGTTAATATATTTTCAGGAGTATTGGAGTGGTGGTTTATGTTAAAGTGACGTTAATATATTTTCAGGAGTATTGGAGTGGTGGTTTATGTTAAAGTGACGTTAATATATTTTCAGGAGTATTGGAGTGGTGGTTTATGTCATGTTGAGTGGTGGTTATTTATTAACAGGAGTACTGGAGTAGTGGTTTATGTTAAAGTGGCATTTATATATTTACATGAGTATTGGACTGCTGGTTTATGTAATATTGAGTGGTGGTTATTTATTTTCAGGAGTGGTGGTTTATGTTAAAGTGACGTTAATATATTTTCAGGAGTATTGGAGTGGTGGTTTATGTTAAAGTGACATTAATATATTTTCAGGAGTATTGGAGTGGTGGTTTATGTTAAAGTGACGTTAATATATTTTCAGGAGTATTGGAGTGGTGGTTTATGTTAAAGTGACGTTAATATATTTTCAGGAGTATTGGAGTGGTGGTTTATGTCATGTTGAGTGGTGTGTCACCATTTCTAGATGAGAGTGATGAGGAGACATGTTCTAATATACTGCGCAATGACTTCTGCTTCCCTGAAGAATTCTTTGCTGGGATATCATCTGAGGCTAAAGATTTTATACGTTCAATGCTGATTGATGACCTAGGGTATGTAAAATATCATTATACAAATCATATTTCTTAAGTAAACAAGATATGTTTGTAAAACATGTATGCTCCCCAAACAGAGCCAGTTAGTTATGTTCCAGGGTTATTGTGACTGACTTTTGACCTAGTGACCAAAAAATCAATAGGTCATGACTAGTCCCTGTGTCATTGTGACCATAAAGGTTGTGTTCAGCAATTTCACGACAAAGTTATCACAAATCTTACCAAAGGATATATGCATAATTTTTATGAATCATTTAGGCCTCCTTAATGATAGTCAATTTATTATATAACATTTTTAAAAAGCATTTTTAGCTTAATAACAAATATCAACCAAGGCAACTTGAGTTGTTGAGTTTTTATGTACAAGGTCAATGTGACTTTGACCTTTGACCCTTAAATTAATAGGGTTTATCTACTGGCCAAGACCAATGCACCTGTGAAGTTTGAAGGTAAAGGGCCCATGAGTTGTTCAGATATTGATGAGAAACTGTTTTTACCTAAAGGTCCATATATCTTGACCTCTGACCCCTTGACCCCAAAAATCCATTGAGGTCATCTTCTGACCAAAAGCAATGCATTTGTGAAGCTTCAAGGTCAAGGGTCCATGGGTTGTTGAGTTTTTGATAGGAAACTGTTTTGACATATGTGACCTTTACCTTTGACCCAAAAATCAATAGGGGTCATTTACTGGCCAAGAACAATGCAACTATGCAGTTTGAGGGCCAACAGCCCATGGGTTGTCAAGTTATTGATCACTAACCATTTTTACCTACAAGGTCAATAAGACCTTGACCTTTGACCTCTTGTCCCCAAAATCTATAGGGGTCATTTACTGGCCAAGACCAATGCACCTATGCAGTTTAAGGGCCAAGGGCCCATGAGTTGTAAAATTATTGATACCTTACGTAACAAGGCCAATAAGACCTTGACATTTGACCCGAAAAATCAATAGGGGTTATGTACAGGCCAAGACTAATACACCGTCAAAGTCCCATCAGTTGTTGAGTTATTAATTGGAAACCATTTTGACATTCAAGAACAATTTGACCTTGACCTTTGACCTCAAGACCCAAAAACAATAAGAGTCATCTTCTGGTCATGAACAATCCACATACCAAGTTTGAAGTTCCTAGGCCTTAGCGTTCTTTAGTTATCGATTCTACAGACCAACCAACATCAAATGCAAAGCAATATACCTCCACTTCTTTGAAGGGGCATAAATATACATTTTGACAATTTCAAATTATCAACTACAGAAAATGTGGCAAAGGATTTGGTAATAGTCTGCTTTTGTCAGTCGATCCTATTGATCCACATTTTTGTCCAAGCATAATTTCAAAAGTATTTCAGGTATCAACATCAAACTTCATAGGTGGATATCTCATTGAGTGGGGAGTGCTGCGCTTAACTTTTATCTACATTGCTTTTAACCTTTGTTGGCTTTCATGCAGGAGCATAACCAGAAAAGTATTTGAGATATCAGGTTTATACAGGATAATCATATTGAGGAGAATGATAACTCTTCAACATTCATTTGATTAAATTAGGAATATAAGAATCAATGACATGACAACAAGTAATTTTAATTTGACAATTTTTCTATGCAATTTTAATATTATATTATAGGAGAGCAATGAAATTTGATAATTGATCATAATTACTTGCTATTTCAAAAACTTAAACAAAACTTATACATCACTTTAGTCTAAGTCTAGTTCATATTCATGCTTAAACATTCATATATTTAAATGTTATAATTTGTTTAATTTACTTAATAAGGAATGTTATTTTTCTCTTAATTATTTTTCTTTTTGAGTAAAAAAAATTTCTTTTCGAGTAAAAAACACTTAATCTAGTTTGATTTGACGACAATACATAAGAATATGTTTTATTCTATTGAAGTAAAATTTTTTATAAATTTCTATTTTACAGATCAGGGATTTCACATAATCCATTCTTCTCTGTTATTGTAAACCAACCTGTGTGCGCAGTTTTTATGCAAGAATGCTGTTTGATTATTAGTTTACATTATCTCTGGGTTAAATCTATATTTATTTGGAACTAACTGATAGTGCTATAGCACTACATGAACAAGCCTTTAGGGCTTGGTTTGTTTAGTTTTACTGCATACCAACACCGTTAGGTCATATCCTGTCTAAACAGGAAAGATGATTTCTCTAACCTTAGATGTTACAAACTTAGAGCAACATCAGGGGTCAAAACCAACTCACCTGCTGGTGCTATAAGATGCATAGACTCCAAATATTCAACCCATTTAGCCACCTCTTACATCAGGCAGAAATGAAGGGTGGCTGCAATTCTGATGCCTTGACCCTAAAAAAGCAACCCCTCAGCCAAAAGGGGGAAGTTTACTATAACCTTTTATTTGTGTTTGATAGCATTTGTCTAGATATCAAAATTAAGTGTAGTTATTTGATATCTTGTTTGATGAAGCTTAAAACTTTTGAACATCCACATGTTGTGATATGAGCGATGTAGGGACATCATGGCTGAGACTCTATTATTTAAAATAATTATTTGATGAGTTTTGTCAGTCTGTCATTCTGTATCATTATAAGACCATCATTTTATTATATGTATAGTCTTAGACACATGGCATTGAGCCTTGTAAAAATATTTATCTATATTTCATTTAGGTTTTCTGTTGTACTTTCCAGAAAAAGACCAAATGCTCAGACATGTTTAGAGAATGTATGGATAAAGAAAGCTTGTGTGCCACACCCATCTCAACTCAGGCCACGTCCAATAGCTTCAGCTCGCCTTGCACATTTTGTTGACAGACGGAAACATCTTGTAAGTAATTTTTTGTCTTGATTCTGTATTTTAAAGATTAAATTTTATAATTTTATGACAGGGCTCAAGGTCAGTTCAAATTTAAAAATTTTACCTTGAAGGTCAAGGTCATTTATGACTGAAAGTCAAGGTTTGTGTGTTGTACTTGAAGGTTATTGTGGCCAAGTATTAAGATAAAAACTGTGAACTTAAAAAAATATGATAAAGGTTAAAGTTGCGGACAGCAATGCCGTCCCCATGACTGTAACAATACCACTATGTTGTTTTTTTTTCTAAAGAAGTCAAGTTAATAAATGATGCATGCCAACAATGTGACATAATAATCAACTTCTCTAATATTTCTAGCAATATAAGGTGAGCCATCTAGTCCTGATGGTCTTCTTGTCATCTATTTTTGTGATTATCTATTAATTATTTTAAAAATATCATGTGTATTTTTCAGATGGCTTCATAAAAAGGGCTGGAATAAATTCAGACAGAACTAAATCAAGCTTTATATTGCATAAAAGTGATTTATGACCATATACACAAAGTGCAACAGTGTTACATACAACTTCAGTTTCAAGATTTTGATATAGTGTTAATATCACATAAGTAACTTATATGGTTTAGTTAATGTAAACACATCATGTTTTAGATATTGTTTGTATAAAGTATTTATTAGAAATGAATGAGATATATGAGTGATATGTCAGTTTTTTCACTTAGTGCTCACATAACTTACAATTATCATGTAATGTAAACAAGTTAAGTTTATAAGACTTTTGTAAGATATACATGTATGTATCAATCTTAGATTTTGATTACAAAATGTAATATATTCAACTTAACATTGTATCATATTTTCACATTAATACTGTATATTTAATGTATATCAGCACTAAATTACCATTTATAGTTAATTTTGATGCTGTTGACAGAAAGCTCTGTCATTGTTTACAACATTTTAAGTTTGTATTATACATTATACAAGACTATGTTAATACATTTATTGACACCAAAGTATTTAAAGACCACCTTAGTAATTATCCCCCGCCAAGGGAATCGGGAGGGGGATATTTTTTTGGCGTTGTCCATCTGTCATTTCGTTTGTTCGTCCGAATTTCGCTACTTCTCTGCAACTACTGAAACTTTATGGGAACCTTCAATACCAACAGAAGATGCGCATATCGTCGCATTGTTCCGGTCAGACACTTTAACTCAAGAGTTATGGCCCTTGATTAGTTATGCAGTATGCATATAGAACAAAAATCGTTTCCACGCTACTTCTCTGCAACTACTGGCTTGAATTCAATGAAACTTTATAGGAATCATAAATATCAAGAGGAGATGCCCATATCATTGGCTTGTTCCGGTCAGACACTTTAACTCAAGAGTTATGGCCCTTGATTAGTTATGCAGTATGCATATAGAGCAAACTTTATGGGAACCTTCAATACCAAGAGGAGATGCGCATATCATCACCTTGTTCCGGTCACACACTTTAACTCAGAGTTATGACCCTTGATTAGTTACGCAGTATGCATATAGAGCATTAAATTATAGAACCTTACTTCTCTGCAACTACTGGCTGGAATAGGGAACGATCTGAGATAAGCATCGTATACGTCACTGATAAGAGACCTGTTCTAAAAATAGCCACACATCGATAACTTTCGGACAAGGAAACTGGTTAATCTACATGTAGATTATACAACATGTAATGGTTACGAATACTTTTAATCACATTTCTTTCAATGGAAATGATGTTCCTGGGGTTAAACTTGCGTAAAGCATGATTTGAGATGGTTTAAAACCATCAGGAAAAAAAAAGATGATATGGTGAAAAAGAAATAACTTTCAGGGGCAATACTTTCCCTGCATGTCAATTTGAGAAAAATGCCGGCGCTTGGCAATTTGTTTTTTGTTTCACTGTTTATCAAAATTAGAAATGGTGATATGATATGGTATGATTTTAAGAAATTGGGACTAAAAATGAAAAAGTATCTTCTGTCCCAGATATACCGTACAAAATTTTGTTTCTATGTAAAATACGCAGATTGGAGAAGTCATGAATCTATCCACCAAAGTGCTACGAGTATTAGATTAATGACTATAATATCTTAAATTAATTCTTTAATAATTTTAGAATACGCAAAACTCTGCGTTTTTGTCCTATTTTACCTAATAAAAAAACGCCGATTCTAGTAGTTACTTTATCAGAAATAATTGTATACGTACATGCATGCTTGCATGTATATTTAAACTGAATTGACAATTGAGGTCCGTGATTAAACATACACTGTTTACGTATAGACAATTAAAATACATTTGTTTTTTTATTTTATGTCTCACACAAATATTTGTTGTTAAAATCATCGCCAATTTAGAATTACTGGTGCATTTTGTAAACTTCGCCTCATCAATCAAAATAGTCAAACTTTTTCTGCCTGAATTGACAAAAACCGTTTTATTTGACAAATATAGAGGCCAGAGCAGATTGTGACATATGTTAAATTTAACTTTTCAAAAGTACAGTGTGTAATTATAGTTGTCCTTTTCTTTTCACACTAAATTACATTTCCAACTTGTTTGCATTCTACAATTTCTTAAAATATTGCATGTAAACAAAGTAAATATACGCTGATTAACATCATGTATAGTGTGAACTCCCTAATCCCTTGTCCGAAAGTCAGTACAGGTGATGTAGTGGTGATAAGGTAAAATCTATTTTTAGAACAGTGTTACCTTCAGATCCAAGGCTATTCAACAAAACTTTATGGGAACCTTCAATACCAAGAGATGTGCATATTGTTGCCTTGTTCGGACCAGACCCTTCATTACAGAGTTATGGCCCTTAATTAGTTATGTAGTATTCATATAGAGCAATATTGCTCTTTCTTTGCAACTGCTGTATTGATTTCAACAAAACTTTATGGCAACCATCGATACAAAAAGGCAATTTACATCTCATTGGCATGTCCAGATATAACTATTTAACACAGAGTTATGGCTCTTTTATTGCCCTGAATATTTATCATGTAAAAAGAATAATACTGTTAATGCCATAATAAATATATAAATAAAGCCTTATGTCTTCAGTTGTTGGGTTAGGAATAACCAGTACTCAGCAGGGGATGTAAATTCAATGAATTTGCTTGTTAGCTAATTGTTACGATTTTATCTAATTAATATTAATTATAATCTTTGAATAAGTATTGAATATTTAATGAATTTATGCAATGTTTTACCTTAGAATTTGTGTTTAGTATTTATAAATGTATCATGAACAAATATAATTTATAATTCAAGTAACTTACCGAAGAATACTTGTTCAATTTATCACAAAGCTTATTTAATTAGTATTAATGGATACTTACTTTGGAATATGTTTATTATGTATCATGAACAAATATAAATGCTATTAAATGGTAGCTAAGTAAGGCTTACATTTTTTGAAGAAGTTGTATATGGTAAACCATTGGTATGATATTTATTAAAAAAGAAAAGAAGGTAATGCTAACTACTAATGTTTTCAGAAATAAATTGATTGTCCTTTTGTTTTAGACCATTGCAAGCTATATACATACTCTTCAGTATTACTTCGAGTGTAGGACAAAAGCCCTCCCATCCAAAAATGACAAGGCAGACAAAAGCCCTCCCATGAACATGACTTGTTCGCCTTGTTATTTTCACAGGACGGCTTTTGTCCACCTTGTCATTTTTGGATTGGAGAGCTTTAGTCTGGTAGGGCTTTTGTCCATTTCTCACATACTTCAATTATAGTAAGTTATTTATATTACAGACTAATTCAATGCTACCTGTAATAAAAAGCCATTTATGAAGTAATGGGGGTTGTGTAGGGGTTTAAACAGTCCACAATATGCAGCAGATAAACAAAGGAATAAAACAAAACAAATTTTTGATTACTAAAAAAATGGATCAGATCCTATTTTAATGTCAGCAGTTATATGAAGTATTTTACAGACTATTTTATTGCTAGCATTCAAATACAAAGTAACTAACAGACTATTTTACTGCTAACATTAATACAAAGTAACTTACAGACATTTTACTGCTAACATTAATACAAAGTAACTTACAGACTATTTCACTGCTAGCATTAAATACAAAGTAACTTACAGGCTTTTTTACTGCTAGCATTAATACAAAGTAACTTACAGACTATTTTAATACTGCTAGCATTAAATACAAAGTAACTTACAGCTTTTTTTTACTGCTAGCATTAATACAAAGTAACTTACAGACTATTTTACTGCTAGCATTTAAATTCTAAGCAACTTACAGACTATTTTACTGCTAGCATTAATACACAGTAATTTACAGACTATTTTACTTGCTAGCATTTAAATACAAAGTAATTTACAGACTATTTTACTGCTAGCAATAAATACAGTGATTTACAGACTATTTTACTGCTAGCATTAATACAAAGTCACTTACAGACTATTTTACAGCTAGCATTTAAATTCTAAGTAGTTCTAAGTCACATACAGACTTTTTTACTGCTAGCATTTAAATTCTAAGTAACTTACAGACTATTTTACTGCTAGCATTAATACAAAGTAACTTACAGATTATTTTACTGCTAGCATTAATACAAAATAACTTACAGACTATTTTACTGCTAGCATTAATACAAAATAACTTAAAGACTATTTTACTGCTAGCATTAAATACAAAGTAATTTACAGACTATTTTACTGCTAGCATTAAATACAAAGTGATTAACAGACTGTTTTACTGCTAGCATTAATACACAGTAACTTACAGACTATTTTACTGCCAGCATTAATACAAAATAACTTACAGACTATTTTACTGCTAGCATTAAATACAAAGTAATTTACAGACTATTTTACTGCTAGCATTAATATACAAAGTGATTTACAGAATATTTTACTGCTAGCATTAATACACAGTAACTTACAGACTATTTTACTGCTAGCATTTAAATTCTAAGTAACTTACAGACTATTTTACTGCTAGCATTTAAATTCTAAGTAAATTACAGATTATTTTACTTCTAGCATTTAAATTCAAAGTAACTTACAAACTATTTTACTGCTAGCATTAATACACAGTAATTTACAGACTATTTTACTGCTAGCACTAATACAAAGTAATTTACAAACTATTTTATTGCAAGCATAAATATAAAGTAACTTACAGACTATTTAACTGCTAGCATTAATACAAAGTAAATTACTACAAAATTTAAATTTTTAAATTTTTTAATTCCTATCTTTTTTAAGGGTTTAATTTAAATTTAGCCCATGTTATTGTTTAAATTAAATGGAAATTATTTATTTTACTTTTTAACAACTTTTATTAAATGGGAAAAATTTGCACCCTTTTAAAAATTTCCAGCATAAAATTTAAACTTTTTTACAATTTTTTCTTTTTGAAAACTTTACAGTCATTTCTTTTCTACATCAAAAGAAAAAATTTACAGAAAATTTTTTAATCATTCAATCTTTATAGTGTTATTTCAAGATGATTTATTTCTGAAATATACTTGTTTGCTATCAACATAAATTTTTGTGTGTTTTTTTCTCATGTTTCTTTACATGTTTATTTAAGTGGATTATGACTTAATGTTTTATGTAAATAGATTTGTATTTAAATAATAAATGATAACACATTATATCTTGAGTTTTCATTTTTTGTAAAGTTTTTAAAGTAAAATTATAAGTTCAAAGAGAAATAAATGATGCTGGAGTTTGTCATGCATGTGAATAATGAAAAAGAATAATTATCTTAAGTCTAAAGTAGATACCATTTATAATAACAGATACTAATTTAAAAACAGGAGGACCATGATGGCCATGAATTCGCTCACCTGAACATAAAAACTCTCCATAACAATGAACAAGTAAGATTGTAAACTATAAACAAGAAGGCCATGATGGCCCTGAGTCGCTCACCAGAAACAACTGCTTTTCAGTGTTAGAATGTCAATATATTCTAATATTAAATTTGAGCATAGAATATGTTTAAACAATAATTTGAAAAAATGCAATGACCTGGGGTATCTAAGCTTTGCTTAAACCAAGCTAGTCAAATTAATAAGAGCAAACTTGATTAAAAAAAAACTACCTAAGAATGCTACAAAGTTGGTGATCATCTTTCAATTATTTCAGTAGGAAATGATGTTCGAAGGTTTTTTCTATTTTTAGCTTTAGTGGCCCCTAACAGGGGCTAATCAAATAAATATAAGGCAAACTTGATAAAAAGAGTACCCAAGAATGCTACAGACAAAGTTTGGTGATTATCCATCAATTGGTTCTGAAGTAGAAGATGTTAAAAGGTTTTTCTATTTTTAGCTTAAGCAGCCCTAAAAGGGGGCCAATCAAATGAATATGAGCAAACTTGATAAAAAGATTACCCAAAAATGCTACAGACAAAGTTTGGTGATCATCCATCAATTAGTTCTGTAGGAGAAGATGTTTAAAAGTATTCTATTTTTTAATTTTTTTAGCAACCCTAAAAGGGGCTAATCAAATTAATATGAGCAAACTTAATAAAAGACAACCCAATAATGCTATAGACAAAGTTTGGTGATCATCCATCAATTAGTTATGTAGCAATAAATGTTTAAATGTATATCTATTTTTAATTTTAGTGACCCCTAAAAAAGGGGCCAATCAAAATAATATGAGCAAACTTGATAAAAGACTACCCAACAATGCTTCAGACAATGTTTGGTGATCATCCATCAATTATTCTGTAGAAATAGACATTTAAAGGTATTTCTATTTTTAGCTTTAGCGGCCCCTTAAAGGGGCTAATCAAATTAATATGAGCAAACTTGATAAAAGACTACCCAAGAATGCTATAGACAAAGTTTGGTAATCATCCATCAATTAGTTCTCTAGAAATAGACATTTAAAGGTATTTCTATTTTTAGCTTTAGTGGCCCCTAAAAGGGCCAATCAATTAATATGAGCAAACTTGATAAAACAGTACCCAAGCATGCTACATACAAGTTTGGTGATTATCCATCAATTAGTCTATAGGAGAAGACATTTAAAAGCGTTTTCTTATTTTAGCCTAGAGACCCCTAAGAAGGGCCAATCAAATAATATTAGCAAAGTTGATAAAAGACTACCCAAGAATGCTGCAGACAAAGTTTGGTGATCATCATCAATTAGTTCTCTAGAAATATACATATAACAGTATTTCTATTTTTTGCTTTAGCGGCCCCTAAAAGGAGCCAATCAAATTAATATGAGCAAACTTGATAAAAGACTACCAAAGAATGCTATAGACAAAGTTTGGTTGTCATCCATCAATTAGTTCTCTAGAAATAGACATTTAAAGGTTTTCTATTTTTAGCTTTAGTGGCCCCTAAAAGGGGCCCAAACAAATTTTTAAAATTTTTCAAACTTGATAAGACCCCTTTCCCCAAAAATTCAACAAATTTTTATCATTTCCCTTTCCCTTTGTTCTGTTTGAAAAAGTTTTAAAGGGTTTTTTTTTTTAGCTTGCTGACCCCTAAAAGGGGGGCCCAATTTAAAAGACATGAGCCCAAAATTTAAGGGTGACTGTCCAAAAAAGGATTAAAAGACCCAAAATTTTAATAAATCGCCTATAGTTTTAGAAAAAACATTATTGACGCATACAACACATGGGGCCGGGGATCCCCCCTTTATACTTATAGCCACTTGGCCTTCGCCCCTGGGGGAGCTAATAAAAGAATATAAAAACTAAATCTTTAAACATATCACAAATCACATTGTATCTAAAAAATGCATGGGGTAAAAAAATTTTGGTTCTTTTTAAAAAAACAAAAAGTTTTAAAAATATGCAATATAAGGGGAAAATAATGACCTCTTGAGCTGGGGCCAATTTGAACCCCATGGCTTTTATTTGAAAACAAACTTATGACACCCACTAGAAATGCTTTATCCAAATTCTTAGCTTCTAGCTCTTTTGGGTTTTAAAAAGAAATTTTTAAGTTTTTTTTCTTTTCAGTTTGCCATGCAACCAGAATTCTGGCATGGGAATAAATTCTTTGAAATTTTTAAAGTGACCACCAAAAGAAACATTCCCCTGTTGAAGGACCCGCCTTTTTTAACAAAAAATACTGTGAGCTTAAAGGAAAAGTAACGATGTGCGTAAAATAATAATGATTTTTTTTTTTTCATTTGCAAATTAATATTTAAATTGTACTAATAATGATTTAAAAAATCTAAACATTTACTTTCGTTGACAACTTATGGCATGAAATAAAAATAACAACAACAAACTTGAAACATTTCGGACATCAAAATTTCAATGTATTTGGGGTTCCAGAAAAATTTAAGCATTTTCTTGCTTTCCAAAAACTTTTTAAAAATTTTCATATCGGGCCGGGGGGTTTCCTTAGGCTGGGGGGCTGCTTCTCACTGTGCGGGTTTTGGCCCCCTTAACGCACGTCCCAAAATTCTCCACTAATAACACAAAACTTACGGGAACCCAACCTCCCGGGAACTATCCGGTTTCCGGGTTTTAACTGGGAATTTTCCATCTAACTATCCCATTTCACAAAATTTTTGGGCCACCCCAAGCAGTCGGTCACGTTTACCCCTACTATCAGTAGTGAGGTTGGGTAGCAGATAACTTTGATTAAATGAAAAAGAACACAAATTTCTAATTAATTTCAATTTATTTTTTTTATTTACATTTTATTAAAATTTTTATACAAAGTTTTTTAAATTCACTTTCATTTAAAAAAATTTAAATTTCCCCAAAGTTTTTTTTATCAAAAGGGTTTTTAAAATACTTTTAAACACTAATTCATTAATTCGATTCCTGTTTTTCCCAAAAAATTCCAATTCTTTATTCTTTAAATTTCTAACTTAATACTTTAATTTTCCCTCAACAAAACCCCAACTTTCCCGTTCCAAAATTTTTTCCTTTTTATATAATAAACTCAAAATTTTTTTAAATTTAATAATTAATTATTAACCAATGAAAATTGGGAAAAAAATTACCAATGAAAAATTTAAAAAAAAACAAAAACCAATTAAAAAAATAAAAATTTTTACAGGGTGCTTAATTGGATTAAAAAATTTTCTTAAAGAAAAAAAGGGTTTTAAAAAATATCCTGTATTTAAAATAATTTTTCCCAAATAATTTAATTCAAAACTACAAAATATTAAAAAAAAAATTTGCACCAAACCAAAAGGGGTTTTATAAGAGTAAAAATTTCTTAAAAATGAAATAAAACTTCTTTAAATGTCAAAAAGACCCGAAAATATGTATATTTAAGATTAAAATAAACTTTTTCTTTTAAAAATATCCTTATGGGGTTTTTTTACCAAACAGAAGTTAATTAAAACCAAATAATTTTTTCAAAAAAATTCTATATCTGAAAATAAAGCATTATCAATAAAACATTAAAAATAAATTCATCAACACACATTCATACATAAAATTTTATTATTTTTCATTTCCTTTTTATCATTTTTTAATTTTTTCTTTTTTTTTTATTCATTTTCATAAAAAATTAGGGTCAATATGCCCTTTGGCATACCCCCCTTTTAAAGTTTGGGCCCCAAAACCCTTAAAAACAAATAATTTAAAATACATAATTTTACAATTTCTTTTTTTCATGCACATTTTAGCAATTTTTAAATATTTATTTGAAAAAATACAGAACCAAAATTAATTTTATACTTGGGTTTTTAAAAATTTTTTATAATATGAAAAAACACCCCTAATGTTTTTTTTTCCCACCATTGAACACTGCATTGTTTACAATTTTAAAACAATACTTTGGGGAAAATTTTGACTCTTTTAAATTTTTATTTCTGTGGGGTCAAATTTTTTTGTACATACTTAATACACCTTTTTCATTGACCACATTTTTTTTTTTAATAACTTCATTTTTTAGTAAAGTAAAACCCCAAAAATTCATTTAAAAACCCAAAAAAAAATTTATACAAATCCTCATATTATCCATTCTTTTAAATTTGCATTTTAAGCAAATTTAAGTTTAAACCCGGGCCCCTGTTAAACTCACCCAAGGGCCAAAATTTAAAAAAGGGGTTTCCTTTTAAAAAAACAAAAATTTTAATTTTTAATTTTATCAAAAATTTAAAAATATTCCCAAAAAAAAAAATATTTTCCAAAAAAATCATTTATTAACATTTATTTAGTCAAATATTTTTTACTTTAAAGTCAATAGGGTAAAGGTTTGGGTTATTTAAATTTTGTCTTTTCAGTATTTTATTAATCTTACACTATAAAAAAACCTAAGAAAATTTGGTTTAAAAACCTTTTTAAAAATCTAAAATCAGTCCACCTTTTGCCCGAATCCCCTAATTTTTTTTTTTTTTTTTTTTTCAATTTCCACTACCGGGCCCCGGGAAAATATATTTTTTTTTTTATTTGCTGGGATGTTTTTAAAAAAATTTTATTTTAAAAAAATTTTATAATTTTCCCTTTTTCATTTTAAAAAAACCGTTTATTACATCCCGCGGACTTTTATTCCAATTTTCCATCTGGTTTCCAATTTTTCTGGGGGTTTTTAAAATTTTAAAATAACACTTATTTTCCCCATCCTTTTTTTTAATTTCCCCTGATGTTTTTTTAAAACTATTAAATACATCCTTTTTTTTAATTTAAAGTTAAATACCATTGGTTTTTTTTGTGTATTTTTAATTTTTTCTTAAAAAATTCTTTTTTTAAAAATCTTCTAATTCAAGGGTAAAAATTTTTAACTAAAAATAAAGCTTAAATATTTTTTAAATTTTAGGTTTTTATTGCCCTTTTTTAAAAAGAAATATAACTCCATTTAAAAAATTTATTCCAACAAAATCTTTTTTTTTTTATTTTTCCATCTTTTTAAAATTTTTATTTGTTTGATTCTGTTATTTTTAAAAAAATTTTGGGCCTTTTTGAAAAGGTTTTTTTCTTTGGGTTTCCTACAAATTTTTTTTGGCCCCTAAATTCCCCTTTTTAAATGATTAACTTTACAATAATTTTTGGGCCATTTTATTTCTTTTGTTTTTGAACCTTTAATTTTATACAGTGCTCCCTTGCCCCATTTATAATTTTTTAATTTCTTCCCAATTTTAATGTTTTACAGATTCCTTTTTTAATTTTATACCTTTTTTTAATTTCTTTTACACATGTAAATTTTTTTCGCCTTTATGTCTGTTCTATTTTTTTCATTATTTGCCTCTTATTTGATAGGGCTGATTTAAATTTCCCAAATTTTTTTGTTTTATGTTGTTATCATTCCCCAATCTAGCTTTTTACTTTTTGGTTTTATTGTTACTTTATCATTTTTTTGTTTTTTTTCTTTCATTTTTATTTCTATGATTTTTTACTTTTTGATTGGGCCTTTTTTCCTTTGATTTTCTTTCCCCTTTGTATATTTTTTGGTTTTTTCCCCCGGCTATTTGATTTTACTAGTTTTCTTTTTTATATAATTTCTTGGGACACTATTCCTTTTTTTTTCTTAGTATTTCTTTCATCTTCCTGGTCAGGGGCTCATTTCCTTTTTTCTAAACTCTGTTATATATTATTTTTCTCTTGATTGCTTACTTCTTTCTTATTTACAAAACTTGATCCTTGCTATCATTTTCCTATGTCTTACATTAATTCTGGCTACTTTGCATTACTTCTTAAAACATTTGTATCATTTCTGTCTTGTTATCACCATTTCGAAGGGTTCACATCATGAATCTCCTCTGATCTAAGCTCAATCTTCTTGATTCTCCGAGTTCTGTTGGTGGATTGGTTGGTCTGTCATCAGGGTCAAAGTATGGTTTCAGTCTCATTGCATTCACCAATGATTTAACTTCTTTGTTGGTCTTTGCAGTCGTAATCTGTAGGGTGTAGTTTGGTCCAATCCCATAGTAATTTGTAATATGGTCCGACCCATCTTCTACGTAAAACGCTTGTGGCTTTCCCAGGTGGAACTTTAGTACAATACAACCAAACTCTTCTTCAGCACGTCTATATTCTGAGTTTCTTTTATCCATGTTGATATTTGTAACTTTTTTTTGGGTCCTGATATTTTCGTTTGTTTTTCCCACAGTTTCCAAATTTTGAAAAAATTTTTCCCCGATGTACCTTTAACTTTGTGGGAGATATCCTTTGGGTGCAGCACTTGTCAATCGGGAACCCATTTCCCTCACCCTATAAGAGGAAAAGAGCTAAAATCGTTACTGGTTTCGGGGTAATCCGTAAGCCATTTATTTTTTCCAGGGGGAAAATCTGCCAATCATTTGTTGATCTTTTCAATAAAACTCTGAAGGGTTGAAAAATTAAAGTTTTTGGACCAAAACCCAAACCATTTTCATTGATAAACAAATTTAAAGTTTTTTTAGTTAAATAAACTCTGATAAAGGGCCTTAAAAAGGGTTTTACATGAATTTTTTTCCTTTTGCGAATTTTACTCTTGGGGCACCATATCCGAGATGATTTCCCTAAACAGTTTCACTTTCAACTTCTTCCCCATGTTTGCTTCGGGAAAAAGGGAAAATTCGCCCCCTTTAAATACTGTCAACTAAATAGCAATTAAGTTTATATTTGTCCTTTTTTGGGAGGGAAACCACTCAGGATGTTTCCCTCTCCCCCTCTTTTGAAACGTCATTAAAAAGGGTTTGGTTTAAAAGGAGGGGGTTTTAATTGAAACCTTTTTGACTGTTGACTTTCTTCACAATCTTAAAACTTCTTATTTTTCATACAAATTTTAAACCAGGGGTATTTGTTACAAGTTATGCATACTCCTTTTAAATCCTTAGCCGCCTCCTGGCCAATACAGTTTGTATACTTTTCAGTGCATCAAATTTTTAAATCCTAGGAATGGGGATCTGCTTACCAAGGGGTTCCTCCGGGAACACTTTTTTCCACGTCCCGGAGTAAAAATGTATGATCTTGTCACCAGTTTTAAAAATTGGGAATTTTTTAACTATTTTCTGGCTTTTTTCTGATCTTCCCGGGAAATTTACCCTTGGGAAAATTTGTTTTATATATCTTTGAACGGGCATTCCCCGTGTGCTTACTAAGCTTTGGGAAACCCCTTCCCTTCCCCCAAACCTGCTTTTCTTTTTAAAAGCTTTATAAGCTCTTTTAAACTTCACCAGGGGACACAAGTTCACGCCTGGATTTTTTGTTTTTCCCCATGTAGGACCAATGTGTCGGCTAATCACTAGAGGGTTCTTGGGGTTTAATCTTGGGAAAATTTTTCTTTATTAAAAAAACGGGATTGCCCAAATTTTTGGGGAACCCCCCGATCGGGGGAGGATATCAATTGGGAACCCTTTAAGAAGAATACTCCAAAGGCCCCCAACGCCCTTACATCCTTTAAATTTCTGAAATATTTTTCCAAAAACGTTTTCCCGTTACACCGTAAAAATTTCCCTCCAAACAAGGGATGTTTTTAAAATTTGTATTTCCTTCAAAAAGGGCCAGTCCTTCTTTTTCCTTATTTTGCCAAGAAATTATTTCGTCAGGGGTCTTTCCCCCCGGGAAAACTTGGAAATTTTCCCTTCCCATTTATCATCGGGAGATACAAACCAATTTAATAATCTTTACGAGTCTACCCGAGGGGAATAAAATCTTTGAAATCTGGGATCTTAATATATCTGATATTTTGTTTTTTTTTTTAATAAAATTTAAACATTTTTACATTCTTCATCCAAAAAAATTTCACCCTCTTTTTTTTAACAAAATTTTTAGAGGGTTTAAACTTTTTTTGGCATATTTTATCACAAATTTTTTCGTAAAAAACCAAAAAAAAATTTCCCAAAAGTTTGTTTTTTCTTGGGTTTTGCATTCTTAGTTTTAGGTTTTTTATTTTTTTATTTTTAGGTAGCCTTCTTCCTCTTTTTTAACAATTTTTCCTAAATTTTTACATTTTTAGTTCCCAAATTTTTCACTTTTGGGAGTTTAAATTTTAAAATTTTCTGATTTTTAAACTATTGAAAACTAATAAAATGTGGGAAATTTATCAAATCATTGGAAAAAAACAAAACATTACAAGAAAAAAAGAGCAATTTAAAAAACAGGGTTTCAACACTTTAGTCATAACTTTGGAAAAGTCCCTTGGGGCGTTTTCCCCAAAAACCCAAGCTGACCTATTAAAATTATAAATTCCCTGGGGCTTAATGAAAGCACTCTTATTTTGTTTACTTTGAAGTGGGACCGCCCCAAAATTTTTGCAACGTAAACAAATGGTAGAGTAAAATACTTTGGTTTTAAACAAGGTTTTTCAAATCATCATCATTGGGAATGGGAAATTTACACTGGTTTAGTTTCTTATTCACCTTTTTGGGAACCACAGCAAAAAGCCATTCATTTTTTTTTCTTTACTAAACTACTTTACTTCCCGGAAATTTTCTTTTTTCAATTTACTCCTGACTCTTCCATTTTTCTTTAATAATTTTTAAATTTTTTTTTTTCTCTTTGGTTTTTATTAAAGGGGCCTAACTATTTGGTTTTTAAATTCCTGTATCAATGATGTTTTATTTCAGATTTGTCTTCCCCCAGTTTATAAAACTTTGGAAATGTCACATTTTTTTTTAAAGGGAAATTATAATTTTTTTTTCATTTTAAATTTATGGTTCAATTTTTTCCCAAATCTTTTACTATTTTTTTCAAATTTAAAATGTTTTGATTCGGTTTGCACTTAAAATTGGGGAAAAGGGTTTTCTTTAATTTTTTTTTTGGGGCAGGGATATTGATTTTGGATTTCTTTTCCACAAAGTTTTTCCTTTTCCTTTGGCCCTTTCAGTTAAAAATACTGGAACACTGGTTGGGTTTTTATATTCATAAAACATTTTTAAAATTCACTTTTTATTGTTTTTCCTCCAGCTAAATCTAATCCTGTAAAATTCATTTTTTGGTTTTAATAGCACTGTGACAGAATGTTCTTATATTTTTCAAAGGTTGATTATTTTACTATGTGTGTTTCTAAACTTCTTTGATTGTTGTTGGGCCCCAAAAAGTTTGTGGGGGAAATTTTTCTGAGGTGCAACTTTAAAATTTTTTAAAAACTTTCCCAAAATTTGGGAACCCCCCATTCTTAAATTTACCAAAATTTGGGTTTAACCTTTTATTTTCTTTTAAAAACTATTCCCAACCAAAAATCTTAGAATTAATTGGTTCAAATACATGAAAATATGTGAAAAATTTTTACCCTCAATTTAAATTTATATCAATTTGACCCTAATACATGAGGCTTTTCACCAACTACTCCCCAATGATTTGTGTAAATGACCGACTTCTTTTTTTAATTTTGCATTAGGGCAACAATGTCCAATAGATATTTATTTATAGCACTTATTATCAGCCCCAGAGTCAACTAAACAAGTGTATTATGTTCTCCCATTTTGATTTTCATTTAATTTTTCTCCCCTTTTTGAATTAAAAACCCAACATCCATATTAATAATTTGTTTCTTTTGTGAACCATTTACTTGACTTTTTTTTGAACAGCACCGTTCTCCCATTTTAGCAATATAAATTTTTTTTTAATTTTAAGAAAACTCAAAAATGTTTTCAACACACAAAAATTGTGAACCAAAAAAATTACAAAAATAGACCTTAGCACATTTGAAAAAAATTCTTCAGCAAAAATTTCTCTAAATCTAATACATGTATACAGCTTAATGCCCTATTTTTCCTACCATAGTATTTTTACTCAATTGCTCTTTATACAGACTCATTATTTGGTCAATATAAACAGGTATATGGAAGGCATGCACACAAAAATTGCACTCACCCAACATCAATCTGATAATGTCCTCAAGTGGTCTTTGTGGCTCCGTCCCCTCATGTAGATCCTGCTGCCCTGCGTAACCAAATGTTTGAATCTGTTCTTCTAGTGCCGATCATCTCACTGAGTGTGTAGGATATCGTCTGTATTTGTACCTTCATATCACAAAAATGTCCAAATGATCTCTCAGCAGTTTACTGAGTACCCGGCCATCCACCCAAATCCCCACCGGGGGGTCCTTAGGGGGTGGGGTGGCGCTGCTACACCTGTGTGGAGTTTTGCGGGCCCTAACTGCACGTCCCACAACTCTCCACTATAAAACAGCAACACGTTACAAAACCTAACCCCGGGTAGAGGGTAATTTCCTACCGTTGTTTTAAAGGGGCTTGTGGGGAAAAATTTAGCCGAAGTTCTAAGCTTGAAGATCCCGATACACAATATTAGTTGGCCACCCCCCAAGCAGTCGGTCACGTAATTTACTCTTACATCAGTATTAGAGTGTTTATAGCAATAAACTTTATTTAAAAGAAATTGAACACCCAAAATTTTTTCCATACTTATTTAATTATTTATTTTCTTTATTCACAGTTACTAATATTTTAAATTTCCATAAAAGTTTCTTAAATTCACTTTCATTAAATAATATTAATTCCACAATGTTTCTTATCAAAAGGGTTTCCAAGATACTTTTAACACACTATTACATTAATTCTGATTCCTAGTCTGTTCCTAACAATTCCCATTCTTTATTCTTAACTGTTCTAATTCTTAATACTTAATTCTCCATTCTTAATTCTTAATTCTCAATTCTTCCTTCTGTCTTAACTTATTTTTGTCTCTTTATATATAATAATCTCAAGTATTATTAATTTGAATAATTAATTGATTAACCAATGAAAATTGAAAAATATTGACCAATGAAAAATAATAAAAAGACATTAACCAATGAAAAATATAAAAGTATTACATGATGCTTAATCTGGATAAAAATTATCTTATGAAAAAAGGTATAAAACATATCCTGTATGTTACATAATTTCCTAATAGCATTAATTGCTAAAAGCTACAAAGTATTATAAATAAATAGCACCTAAACCAAAAGGTGTTGATAAGAGTAAAAGATTTCTAAAAGTGAAATAATCTTCTTAAGTGTCAAAAAGACTGACATATGTGATATTTAAGTATTAAGATAAACTTTACTAAAAATATGCCTTATGGCTTTTTACACCTAAACAGAGAGTTAATTAACAATATGATTATGATTTCAAAACATTATATTAAATCTGAAAATAAAGCATTTATCATAAAACATTATAATAGATTACATACACACTCACATTCATACATGAAAATGTTATTATTATTTACATTTCCTTATTATCATTTTATAATTTTACTTTTTTTAATTATTTCATTTTCATAAAAAATTGGGGTCAAATATGCCCTTGGTGGCACATATCTGAAATCATACCAAAAATAAATGAAAGCACATGTATAAATTATGTCCAAGTATGAAGACAATATAAACTTACATCCCATTATAGCAAAAAACGAACAAAGTCCATTAATTTGACCTTCAAGGTCAAGGTCATTGATGAGTGAAGGTCATAGTCAATTTGTTCTACTTGAATGTCCTGTTTTGTCCAAATATGAAGACAGTCCGTTTATAAGTAATAAAGTTAAAGCCAATTTAATCCAAAATCAACCAAAATTGAATAATTTGACCTTATTTATGAGTTAAGGTTAAGTTCTGTCTGGTCTATTTAAAGGTTTTGTTAGAAAGGTTGCTGTGTCCAAGTATGAAGACAGTCCATTATGTAACAAGCAATTATCAAAGTATTGCAGCAATACAAAAGTCCCCTACTGGTTAGAACCCCAGCAACATTCTGAAGGGCCAAGACCATTCAATAATGCCATTGTGGAAGACATGTATGAACTTAAATCTTTTGATTTCTTAGTTTATTTGTATCACAATAACATGGTTAAGTTTTCATGCCTAATAACGAAACTATGTTTATACAACAGATAATCAAAAGATCCAATTTTCTCAGGATGAATATGTATAACTATCGTTTCAACTTTTCTCTATTTTAAGAAGTTACATGTTCTTTAAAAGTAATCCTGGGAAATTTTTTTTAGGGAAGGCTGGACTGACTGGCAGAGGGCAAATCTTTTGAAACCAGAATATAACATTTTCAAAAGAACTAAAAAGGAGATAATAAAATTATTTTAATAAAGAAGAAAAGTGAAAAATATAACAATTTTCAAATATATGCCATTTATAGTAACAAAGAAAAAAAGATACATAACAATATTCAAATGAATTCCAAGTTAAAAATGAAAATAATCATGGAAGCACAGGCACTAGACTTATAAATCTAATACCGGTAACATATGATGTTGGTGTTAATAATGAACATATATTTGAAATTTAATAAAATAAAAAAGTTATAGAATAAACAAGGAACATCGCAATGCGATGCAACCAGGTTTTCAGCAAAATATTTCACAGAAGCTTTGTCATGAAGGGGCATTTGTTTTTAATTGAACTTTTAGGAGGAATTATGGCTTTTTTAATATTCCTCAAACAAAAATGATTGAGAAATTTTATGTTGTCTATTCGCCTTTTTTTCCCAAATATTTTAGAAAGGTAAACAGTACTTTATTTTTGCTTAATTTTTGCATTTTTGCGTCTCTTGTCATTTTCTTTTGTCAACAATATTGGCGTGTGGTGTTTTGTGCGATATCAAAAAAGTATGTAAAAAAATACTTGAATGATGTCTTGGAAGAAACATGGGAATTTAGTGAGCGCCAGGGCACTTGATGACAAAGCTTCTGTGAAAGTTTGGTCAAAATCCATTGAGAAATGTAGGAGAAGTTGCGCACTGTAGAAATTGTTCACTATATATTCTGTATAAGGAAAAAATATACAAAGGGCCATAATTCGGTCAAATATTATCCAATCACAAAACCCCGACAATATGTGCCAGGCACTTGATAACAAAGCTTCTAAGAAAGTTTGGTTAAAATCCGTTGAGAAATGTAGGAGGAGTTGCGCACAGAAGAAATTGTTCACTATATATTCTATATAAGGAAAAAAAACAAAGGGCCATAATTAGGTCAAATATATACCAATTGCAAAACCCTGGCAATATGTGACAGGGCACTTGATGACAAAGCTTCTGAGAAAGTTTGGTCAAAATCCGTTGAGAAATGTAGGAGGAGTTGCGCACAAAAGAAATTGTTCACTATATATTTTATATAAGGAAAAAAAACAAAGGGCCATAATTAGGTCAAATATTATCTAATCGCAAAACCCCGACAATATGCGCCAGGGCACTTGATGACAAAGCTTCTGTGAAAGTTTGGTCAAAATCCGTTGAGAAATGTAGGAGGAGTTGCGCACAGAAGAAATTGTTCACTATATATTCTATGTAAGGAAAAAAAACAAAGGGCCATAATTAGGTCAAATATATACCAATTGCAAAACCCTGGCAATATGTGACAGGGCACTTGATGACAAAGCTTCTGAGAAAGTTTGGTCAAAATCCGTTGAGAAATGTAGGAGGAGTTGCGCACAGAAGAAATTGTTCACTATATATTTTATATAAGGAAAAAAAACAAAGGGCCATAATTAGGTCAAATATTATCTAATCGCAAAACCCCGACAATATGCGCCAGGGCACTTGATGACAAAGCTTCTGTGAAAGTTTGGTCAAAATCCGTTGAGAAATGTAGGAGGAGTTGCGCACAGAAGAAATTGCTTACGCCCGCCCGCCCGCCCGTCCGCCCATCCTCCCCCGCCCGCCCGCCGACATACCTCAATCTAATAACCAGTTTTTTCCTTCGGAAAACCTGGTTAAAAAGGGAAATTCAAAGTTTACATGGGAGATCATGCTGTCACTTGTTCATATAGAGCAAAGAGGTTTGTTTTGTCTGGTTAAAGGTCTGTAGCACAGTTCTTTAATGGAAGCAAGAAGGTATGGTGAAATCAGGATAACTTCTACAAAGTAGGAGTATAATGGGAAATGCTACATGCACAAAATCTACGCTTGGCATTTTAATTTTAGGCTAAAAAAATTCTAATAAGTCAACTTTTGTAGAGGTCCACTAGACAATGCTACACTCCAAGCATCTAAGCTCTGAACATTGCAATTTAACAAGGGAAGACTTAAATGTGTTTTCCTATTGGTGTATCTACATACAAAGTTTCATATTCTTTTGTCAATGCACTTTGATTTAATGACCAGTTTATGTTTTGTAATTACAGGTCCCAGTGACCATGACCTTTGACTTTTTAACTTGAAAATGGTGGTGGCAGGTTCAAGACATCAAGGTGCATCAACATAATTATAATGTTTCAAAAAATAGCCTTATTAGTATTGAGATAAATGACAATAAATAGAAAATCAAGTAAAAAGGTTTACCAACAGTAATGTGGGTCATGAAATTAGCTCTGCTTTTTCTTTGAAAAGTAGAGCTTTAAATGGATAAATCACTCATTTGAGGTTTGGAAATATTGAAATACTGATGTTAACATTGTGTCATTCTTCATTGCTGAAATAAAAGTATATGGTATATTGCAAGTTAGCCAGAAATATTTTCAACAAGAAACTATATTGCATTTATTGCATACAGGATAGCATTTATTTCTGTAATGAGACTGTATTTCTTCAGTAACATAGATTTAAGATCTTATAATGGAAAATAATGATTACATGTAAGTAACAAATGTCTGTAAAAATATTAAAAAAAACAACTGTAAACTATCTACCTAGAGGGACTATTCAATACTGGATAGGAAGTCACTTAATTTTACACTAATGACTTCAAAGTTCAATATTAATAGAAAGCAAAAAAGTCAACTTTGGGAATGATTATTTTATGCCCTTTTACAAAAGAGATATACAGTGGAGCCTTGCTAATCCGAACCCTTCTAATCTGGAATCCTTTCTTATCCGAACAAAGTGTCCAGTACCGCTTTTTATATGTTCTATTTTCAATAGTAACAAGAGTCAACACCGGGTTGGGTCAAAACTTGACTTTACTTTTTCTAAAAGCAAACAAAGAAACGTTTGAACAAATCCACGGTACATATCCATATCGGTACCCTCTTTGCGAAATCTGCTCAAACGGTACCCTCTTTGAACATGCACAGGTCATTCTCTGCTAAAAACAAACCAGCGGTGGATAACAATGCAGTAACGTTTCATTGTAATAAGGAAAGGAGGTATGACAATTAGAAAAGATGAATACCACGGAACACTAGAATGTTTTATTTATGTGCTGATTCATCATGTGCCTGATTTTCATGTACTGCAACTTCACAATAAGCTACAACAATTCGACATATCTTGCATCGCCCATCATCTCGACATATTTTTCTGGCTGATATGAACCTGTGGCTTGATTATATATGCATCATACATATTTAATATGTTCACATACATATCATCTTCGGACAAATGGCAGTATATTGTCAAAAATAAATGTAAAATTCATAAAAACACCCTACTTTCAGTTTTGCAGCCGCAATTCATTTGAATTTTTATATCACAGGTACCCTCTCATTTTTGAACATAGGTACCCTCAAAGCACAACATATCCTTTTATTTGCATTAATTGAGAAAATCCAGTTAATGTCAGTTATTTTTTATTACAGAGAAAGTTGAGAAAACCGGACGGCTTTCGGACCGAGTGTTTTGTCCGGTTTTCTCAGCGGCCTGGTTTTCTCAATGTCCCCTTTAGAATTCTATGTACTGAGCATTGACTTACAATGGATGTTGTATATTAGCATTTTCATCATCATTTTTACTTCTATTGCTAAATAAAGAAATTATGAATTACAAAATAACATGTTTTATTATTTTTGTTTAAATACAATAAAAGTTTGATTTAAAACGAACAGCAGATACCTCATAACGATACAGTCCGATAATATCCGCACATGTTTACATTTGGGTACTGGATAATGATTTAACGAACATAGTTTACTTATGCTCCCACTGTAAATATTGCCATGCCATATTTGTCAGATAAAGTTTCACTGTCTTTAATTAACTCAACTTGGTTACTCATTAAAAGCTCTCGTCAAATTCTTTTCGGCGATTGAATAGAACTTGGCGCCGATAAATGTCTTTTCCGTTGCGTTGATATTTTGGGAAATTAATATACAAAAGCAACGGGTTATACAAATACTTTATATTTTATTCATACCGATTTTAACTTCCTTGTGCATTTAGGCATTAGTATAAAGCAGATTTCTATGCCTTACAATAACTCAAACTGTGAAAAGAGACATAATAAACAAATCAGACAGTCAGTGTTCCGTTACCGTCGAGTTAGCCAAGGGGGGCTATTATTACAACACAGTTTTTCCTAAAGCCAAAAATCATTGTAAAAATCATTGTAAATACATTTAGTGCTAGCAAGTGTTGGTAATAACATTAAAAAGTGTTCAGATTTTAAAGTTCATTCTATAAAATAAAATGGATTTTGAATGATTTGAATGAAATTATGGATTTTCTCATGAATTCAGCACTGATGAGTAGATTGTTTTTCTTATCAAAAGGCCTGGGGGCCTTTATTAGGGGAGGGGCGATTATTAGGAATTTTACGGTATTTATAATAACGATTGTATGAGCAAAAATGTTAAAATTTGTTTTTTACACCATTGACCTTGACTTAGAGACCCATTACTCCAAAAAAAATCTGAGGACCATTTTAGGTATCTACCTACCAAATATGAAAGATATCATTAATTCTAACACGACCCGCATTTTTCACTATTGAATATAGAAGAACAGAAAGTGTGTGTTATTATGCAAATAGAGTCACAGTTGACGTTCTATATTTAGATATGTGACGTAATCATTATACATGTGACGTAATCACTAAAAGAATCCGACGCACTTGAAAGAAGTAACAATAATAAGAAACAAATCAGGCGCAATTTGCTTAATATCAGGTACGGCAGCATTTATTTGTTGATGTCGTGTAAGAATCGAAATAATATATCCAAATCAGTGAGTTTATCGCTTGATAACATCACTGTTTGTCGTTTGGATGCACATCATTATATCACTCGGGCTATGTCCTCGTGATATAATTCCTCGTATCCAGATCATGTACTTTGTGTTGATTAGTAAGTGTGTAAATTATTAAGTCATTGGTATAGGTAGAACTTAAGAAAAATCAAACTTGCCATTTTAGGTTAACCTCGTATAGACAGACAGACAGACAGACAGACAGACAGACAGACAGATCGACGGACATACTTAAGAAATGGTACTTATGTGACTTTTCCATTGATCTTTTTAGCCTGTTTTAGTCTTTTTAAAAAAAAGACACACAAGTAAAATCAGAATTGGATGAAAGAGAATTTACTGTTACTTATTGTTCTCCAAGTCACACAAGTACCTCTGGGTTTGTACAGACGGACAGACCATTCAATTACTTACTATATGCCTGGGGGCATAAAAATGAGAAGCATAACAAGATCGTATCATGATCAATAAGTCATGGTCAATATATAAGAATTACACAAAGAGTACCTTTCTTTCTAATTGGATTTTTCTTGAATGGATTAGCGTTAAAACCATTCAATCTAAAATGCAGTTGAGAAAAAATGAATTAAAAATGAAATTTTCAACAAGAGGGCCATGATGGCCCTGAAGTCGCTCACCTGTATATAGGCCCACAGAGCGAGGCCAGTTTAAACCCCAGGGCTTTTATTTGAACAAAATTGGTAGACACCCATTAGAAGATGTTTCATACTAAACATCTAAGGTCTAGCTCGTTGGGTTTTTAAAAAAACGATTTTTTAAGTTTTTACTATACACATATAGTTAAAAGCAATGACATCCCTAGGGCGGGGCCAGTTTTGACCCCAGGGCTTTTATTTGAACAAACTTTGAAGACACTCACTAGAAGGTGTTTCATGCTTAATATCTAAACTCTAGCTATTTCTTTTTATTCAAAGAAGATTTTTAAGTTTTTGCTATACACATATAAGGAAAATTAATGTCCCCCGGGGCAAGGCCAATTTTGACCCTAGGGCTTTTATTTGAACAAACTTTGAAGACACTAACTGGAAGATGTTTCATGCTTAACCCATTACTTCATATACACGCCTTTTAACGCCTTTTTCACCCCCCCCCCTTTTTGTTGACTGAAATGATGAAAAAATGCCTTATTTAGGCCCCAAACACTTGTTTTTGTTTGAGAAATGTTGTTAAAAAAAGTGACCTCTTTTTCGGCGCGGCCCCCCAACCAAAAGATACATCAGGGGGTTGCCAGAAGGGGGATGTGCCCCCTTCTGTTTGGGGGGGTTTGAAGGGGGGCGGAGTCCCCCTCATCGCCAAGAAAATTTTGGACTTGTGAGAGGCTGTAAATGACCCCAGATTGGTCATAAGGTAACGTGTAACCAACGCTGAAAAGCATTTGACTCTATCTCAATCCATTGAGAAGTTGCAGCACTTTGAAATCAATTTTGATGGAAAAAGTCAACGCAAAATAGTGATTTTTCGCAATTTTGAGATGTCCCCTCGTTGCCATGGTAACAGAAAATTTAAGCCTGAGCATGTTGTTGCAAGGGCAATGGTCCAGTCAACATTTGTGCCAAGTTTGATTAGTGTTGAAGCAGTTTTTATAGTATTATAGCAATTTGAACTTGTAACGGGAGACTTTTCAATGAAAACAGCCATTTTTCACAAAATGCTCATGAAGCAATGGGTTAATATCTAAACTCTAGCGATTTGGGTTTTTTCAAAGAAGATTCTTTTAAAAAGCTTTTGCAATACACATATAAGGAAAATCAATGACCTCCGGGACAGGGCCAATTTAACCCCAGGGCTCTTATTTGAACACATTTGGTAGACACCCATTAGAACATCTTTCATGCTAAGCATCTTAGCTCTAGCTCTTTGGGTTCTCTAAAAGAAGTTTTTTTGATGTTTTTACTATATGCATATAGGGAAAATCAATGACCCCCTGGGGCGGGGCCAATTTTGACCCCAGGGCTTTTATTTGAACAAACTTGATAGACACTCATTAGAAGATGTTTCATGCTTAATATCTTAGCTCTAGCTCTTTGGGTTCTTTAAAAGAAGATTTTCTAAGTTTTTACAATATGCATATAGGGAAAATAAATGACCCCCTAGGGCGGGGCCAATTTTGACCCCAGGGCTTTTATTTGAACAAACTTGATAGACACTCACTAGAAGATGTTTCATGCCAAATATCTAAGCTCTACCTCTTTGGGTTTTTTAAAAGAAGATATTTTAAGTTTTTTCTATCGGTTGCCATGGCAACCAGAGTTCTGCATGGAATTAAATTCTTTGAACAATTTTTAAAGGTGACCACCAAAGGAATATTCCTGTGAAGTTTGGATGAAATTGGCTCAGCG
Source organism: Ruditapes philippinarum (assembly GCF_026571515.1). Taxonomy (NCBI): domain Eukaryota; kingdom Metazoa; phylum Mollusca; class Bivalvia; order Venerida; family Veneridae; genus Ruditapes; species Ruditapes philippinarum. Next base: position 57,556 of record NW_026857566.1, on the reverse strand, counting down.
GTTTATGAGGAGATGTCATTTAAAGTTTACGGACGCCGGACGCCAGACGAAAAGCGATCACAAAAGCTCACCCTGTCACTTTGTGACAGGTGAGCTAAAAAAGCAGAATGAATTTTGAGAGGCAGACAACTTATTTTTGTTTATAATTATTTATACGCTGTATTATAGCATGCATTATATCATTTTTATAATTTCTGTTTTGTTCACAAATTTTTTAAGTTTGTACATATTTATTTATATGTATTTAGTAACATTTGATCATCCATGACATCAGTGAGGTTTAAACAGCCAAATATACCTTTCACTAATAATCAAAGTGCATATGCATGCATGACTAATTGTGTATGTTTCATTTTTTCTGGAACACATATTTCTAGAACACATTCTCAAAGTTACCCAGTGGAAAACCAAATGCTGTGTTTTAATGAGAATGGGCAAAATGTATCAACAGTGAGGATAATAAAACTAAATGCCATTTTATATAACAGTTATAATTCATTAAGTATACCAGAAAGTTGGTCAGTACATTTGAAACTATAATAGGCATGGATGTATGTAATTTTACACATTTTGTTATGATTTAATGCTATGAACATTTATCTATCCTTCTTCAAGTATCATTGATGTTTAATAGTTACAATGATCTTATTGAATTTAAATGTCTAGCTAGGAAATGTCAGCTACACTACTGTCGGGCCCAGGTCTGTCTCCTTCCTTCTTTCCTCTGTATCTTCCTCTTCCTTTGTTCTGATTCTTTAACTTTCTTTTACTATTGTCATAGTTATTATCTGTCTTGCTTCTTGACCCATCATTACTTAACTCTTTTGTACCTTCAAAATAGATATTCCTAAGTCCATGTTTGCCTTTTTGACCCAAAGATGATCTTGCCTTGTCCTTCTGTATTACATCCTTCCAAAACTCATCAAAACTGCCTGCAGCCTGGTAACTACAATAGCAATAACATTTCTTTTTATAAATATAATATTTTTTGTTTGTTTTTGTTTCTTTTTTGTTTAGGAATAACTTCAGAAACAAGATAGCCATGATAGCTCTGGATCGCTCCCCTAAGATGAATTCCTAAAAAAGGTTAGAGCAGGTAAGGTCACATTTTTATCCAAGCTGAATAATTTAAAAAATATTTGTAAAAGTCTGCTACAAAATGCTTCATGAGAAATATTTAAGGTCTTTGCATTCTAATTTCACACAAGAAACTTACATTGTAATTAATGAATGAACAAATTAATTGTCTACATAAACCAAGTGACCCCCAGCAGGGCGGGTCTGTTTTGATCCCAGGGACATGATCTTTATAATTTTGGTAGAGTTCATCCATTGTAATTTCCCTTTGTAAAAATTATATACACTTATATAAGGATTTTGAATGAGTCAGTGTGACCTTGACCTGAAGTTGTTCAAAACTGTGCTCTGCACATCATCTCAGTAATATAAATATTTCTGCCAAATAGACTTAATTTCATACTATCAGTTTAAAAGAAACAGAGCGGACACAAAATTTTGAATTTGATACAAAACTAGAAGGGTTCCGGCCAGCAGTTTGACCTGTGATAGCCAGACAGGATTTTTCCATTTTTAGCTCAGGCAGCCATTTTGTGCAGCAAAGCAGAACATGCTGGTGATAATTATGCACAACAAGGGATGGTAATGATCACTCATGTGAAGTTTCATTGAAATCCCACCAGTAGGTGACCTGTGAAAGCCGGACAAGATTTTTCTATTTATAGCTCTGGCGGCCAGAAGCGGAACATGCCGGCGATGTGCACAACTAGGGATGGTACTGATCATTCCTGTAAAGTTTGGTTGAAATCCCACCAGTAGTTTGACCTGTGAAGGCTGGACAAGATTTTTCTATTTATAGCTCTAGTGGCCATTTTGTGGAGTGAAGCGGTACGTGCCAGGGAAGTGCAAAACTAGGGATGGTACTGATCACTCCTGTAAAGTTTGGTTGAAATCCCACCAGTAGTTTGACCTGTGAAGGCAGGACAAAGAGCTATTTTTCTATTTTTAGTTCTGATGGCCATTTTGTGCAGCGATGTGCACAACTAGGGATGTTTTTGATCACTCCTGTAAAGTTTGATTAATATCTAACCAGTAGTTAGACCTGTGAAGGCCGGACAAGCCTCATATGGACGGACTGATTGATGACCAGACAGATGAACGGACAGACAGATGGCAAATGCAAAAACAATATGTCTCCCAAAATAATGAGTAAGTGTGACCTTGACCTAAGGAAGGTCAAACCTACTCTCTGCACATTGTCTTATTATAGTTAACATTTCTGCCAAGTAGTTTCTATTTCTTTTCACCAGTTCAAAAGGACACGAAAACTCCTATATAAGTCTACATAAATCAATAAATCCTTGGGGAGAGGCTATTATGATCTTATAGGAAGTCAAAATGTGTGTTTTGCAGACCGTCTTTATATAAGTAATATATTCCTGTCAAAAAGTTTTAATTTCTTTCCATCATTTCAAAAGATACAGAGCAGACACAAAATTTTGATATTGATACAAAACGACCAAGTGTGATTTTGAACTGAGGGTCAAACATGTGCTCTGCACATCGTCTAATTATTGTTAATATTTCTGCTATGTAGTTTCAATTTCCTTCCACTGGTTTAAAAGATACAGACTGGACACAAAAACTCCTAAATAAGTCTATATAAATCAACTAATCCCCGGGGCAGGGCCATCTTTGATCTAAGGAAGTCGAAAAATGTGTTCTGCACACCGTCTTAACATAAGTAATATTTCTGCCAAAAAGTTTTAATTTCCTTTAATTGGTTCAAAAGATACAGAGCATACACAAAATTCTGATATTGAAAAAAAATGACTAAGTGTGACCTTGACCTCAGAAAGGTCTCATTATTGTCAACATTTCTGCCAAGTAGATTCAATTTCCTTCCTCTGGTTCAAAAAATACAAACCAGACAAGAAAACCTGCTAACAGACAGGCGGACAGACACATGGACAACCAGGTGCATAATAATATAAGCCGAAATTCTTTCGGGCGTTTAAAAATAAATATTATATATATTGCTTTGGTTCAAACTAATGTAAAAACAAGAAATGTCAAACAACACATATGCCCCCCTTTCTTAGCCCTTGACTCACATAATTGGTAATTTTGTTATAGAAACTTGCCATAAATGGGTACATGGAAGTGTTCAATTATGGAAAAAAGAAAAATAATGAAGACTTTGTGATAAATAGTTTTCAAGATAATGAGACATTTAAGGCCCCTGTGACCTAGACCTAGAACTAGCTACCCAAAATCAATAGTGGTCATCTAATAGTTATGACAAATCAATATTAAAAATATGAAGACTTTGTGATAAATACCTTTCAAGATAATGAACGGAAACTATACTAATTTCAAGAACCCTGTGACCTTGACCTTTGATCTAGTGACCCCAAAATCAATAGGGGTCACTTAATAGTTATAACTAATCAGTATGTGAAATATGAAGACTTTTTTGATAAAAAGTCTTCAAGATAATATGTGGTAACGATTCTGACATTTAAGGCCCCTGTGACCTAGATCTTTGATCTAGTGACCCTAAAAGCAATACGGATCATCTGTTGGTTATGATCAATCACTATGTGAAATATGAGGACTTTGTGATAATTATCTTTCAAGATAATGAGCTGAAATCATACTACCATTCAAAGACCCTGTGACCTTGACCTTTGAACTGGTGACCCCAAAATCAATATGGGTCATCTACTAATTATGACCAATCAATATGTGAAATATGAAAACTTTGTGATAAATTGTGACCAAAATAATGAACAGAAACCATTCTGACATTTAGGTGTGACATGACCTTTGACCTAGTGACCCCAAAATCTATAGGGGTCATCTACTAGTTATGACCAATCACTATGTGAAATATAAAGACTTTGTGATATATAGTTATCAAGATAATAAGCAGAAATCATATTACCATTCAAGGCCCCTGTGACCTTGACCTTTGACCCCAAAATCAATAGGGGTCATCAACTAGTTATGACCGATCAATATGTGAAATATGAAGACTTTGTGATGAATATTTTTCAAGATAATCAGGGGAAACCATTTTGACATTTAAGGCCCCTGTGACTTTGACCTAGTGACCCGAAAATCAATAGGGCTTATCTACTTGTTATGACCAATCACTATGTGAAATATGATGACTTTGTGATGAATACTTTTCAAGATAATCATCGGAAACCGTTTTTACATTTAAGGCCCTGTGACCTTGACCTTTGACCTAATGACCCCAAAATCATTAGGGTCATCTACTAGTTATGACCAATCACTATGTAAAATATGAAGACTTTGTGATAAATAGTTTTCAAGATGATCAGTGGAAACCATGTGGTCTACTGACGGACAGACTGACAGACAGACAGATCGACATTAGCAAAACAATATACCCACTCTTCTACGAAGGGGGCCATAAAAATGAAGTAGGTACCCTGAATGATCTTTGTCCAACTGTTCCTTTGACAACAAAATTGATATGGCAGGAACATCTCTGTTTACCTTTAACCTGCAAATTTATACAAGATTTAATAGCCATATCACATTGTCCAATGTTATAAAAGCAGACATTTTCTATATATATAATAGAGAGTTTATTATATGATCTAAATATAGCTGCAATCTCATTGGTCCAAACAGTACTGGTCGAGGACCACCAAAACCGGACAACCACCAAACCCGGACGGCCCTGAAAATGCTTAATTCAGTATTTTCTTTGTTCAGTGGTTGTCTGTCACTTTTTTATTAACAATAAATGTATGTTTATTCTAAAATTAAGTAAATAAGTTTATTTCAATCTCCGTAAAAGGAAATATTTTGATGTCTATTTCAAGAATGTTGACGTTGAAATTTGGGGGTCAAGAAAGCAATGCCTGACCTCATATACCAGCTATAATCATTTGCAGAGTAAACAATAGAATATCAAAAACTTCAGCATTTGTTGCTGAAATATTGTATATCATGTTAAAAATCAAAAATCAAAACACTCAAGCTTTTATCTGAATAAAATCATGTCATGTACATTTCTGTCCGGACACATGGTACTGTAGTGTAGACAATTTAGGTAATTTTGATATCCTCCTTGTCAAGCCTCAGATATAAGTGTCAATACAATCAGAAATAAACAAACTAGTTTGTTAGTTAGGAGGAGAACCTAGCTGAACTGTGTCAATTTTTTTTATCTCTAGGTTAAAAATTACGAAATCTGTATGGAAAAATGTTCAAAAAATGTCCGGTTGATGGTCCCCAACCAGTAGTCAACAATTTTTTTAATAGAATCATATTCACTGGTTGTAGGAACATACTCACAGGCTGAATTTGATTTTCCTAGTCTAAAAATATATTGAGACTCATATTCAATGACCATATATCATAGACAGTTAATTACGCATGCTTATTAAAAAATAATTGTTGCGTTTTGTTCTTTATGGTATATTTCTTTATTAAATAATCATTTCTTTACTGTTTTAATTAAGTTACACTGCATTGATGAGTATAAACTTGAATTACTTTTATACACGCTGCGTTCACTTAATTGTTGCACACCTTGGAAGTGCGTCTTTTTTCACCTCAGTCAATATGTCATCTGCCAGTGAATATCACATCATATTCAATGGCACACTAGTCAATAATTGTATAATATTTTTACTTTCATCCTTTGTTCAAAACCTAGAGACACAAGAGGGGCATAATGGCTGTTAATTGCTCACCATAGGATATAATCTATATGGACAATATTTCATTATCACCAACAGACTGGAATCATTTGAGCAATTTTTCTTAAGGACTACCTCATGGTCTTTTAAATCTACCAAGTGGTTGACTTGGAAATGTCCTTTACAAGTTAATCTATTTTAATCTTTACTTTTTCAGAGAAAAATTTACAGATACTGCTACAGTCATGTTGATGTTGCCATGTGTATTTTAGTTGACTTTTAGCTGAATGCTTAATAGACAATACATTTACCTTTCTAAACCTTCTATTTTAGGTTCCAATATTCTTCAATGCGTTTTTTCCTGATCTCTGTTACTTGATGTAACCCCTGTAGTAATATTCAAAAATTAATCCCATATCTTAAATAAAACACTTCACACAATACATGTACATGTATGTTAAAAAGGCATTAGCATTCAATATATATTCAATAGCATGTTATTATATAACAAGAGGGCCAAGATGGCCCTAGATCGCTCATCTGACCCATCAAAATCATCCGAGCAATTACCTAGAGAAGCATACTGACCAAGTTTCATGACAATTGTGTCAAAAATGTGACCACTAAAGAATTAACAAGGTTTTTCCATATTTGAGAAGTATGACCTAGTTTTAGAACCCAGGTGACCCATAATCGAACTTGACCTAGAAATCATCAAAACAAACTGCCAGACCAATTTCCAGGATGTTTGGATCATAACAGTAGCCACTAGAGTATGAACAAGATTTTTCTATTTTAAGGTCCAGTGACATAATAGTTTTTCATCCGAGATGACCCATGTTCGAACTCATCCGAGCAATTACCTAGACAAGCAGCCTGACCAAGTTTGATGACAATTGAGTCAAAAATGTTACCACTAATGTGTTAACAAATTTTTCCATATTTGGGCAGTATGACCTAGTTTTTGACCCCAGGTGACCCATATTCAAACTTGACCTAGAAATCATTCAAACAAATTTCCTGTCTTTCAGACCAATTTCAAGTATATTTGAATCAAAACTGTAGCTCCAGTGACCTAGTTTTTCATCCAGGATGACCCATTATGGGCATGTTCGAACTCATCCAAACAATTAACTAGACAAGCATCCTTACCAAGTTTGATGATGATTGAGTCAAAAATGTGACCACTACAGTGTTAACAAGGTTTTACCATATTTGGGCCATGTGACCTAGTTTTTGACCCCAGGTGACCCATATTCAAACTTGACCTAGAAATCATCAAAACAAACTTTCAGACCGATTTCCAGGATATTTGAATTAAAACTGTAGCCACTAGAGTGTTAACAAGATTTTTCTATTTTTAGCTCTTGTGACCTAGTTTTTCATCCGAGATGACCAATGCTCGATCTGATCTGAGCAATTACCTTGACAAGCATCCTGACTAAGTTTAATGATGATTGAGGCAAAAATGTAACTGCTAGAGTGTGAACGAACAAATGTGGACGGATGACAGATGACAGACATTCAACAATCCTAAAAGCTCACCCTGAGCAAGCTCAGGTGAGCTAAAAACATAACATTCAACAATTAGGAAAAGTAGTTGTAACATCACAATATATGAGGACTCAACTTAATATGCTGAATCATTAATTAATTAGTTATTCTAGCAATACATGTAGTATGTATAACATAATTTTTGGTAAGTTCATTTTTGATTACCATGTCCCTTTTCTTTTACATATTTACACTAACATTGTTAAACTCTAGTGTTTTCCTTTTTCATTAGTTTCTTTGCTTTTATTCAGTTTTTCAGCACAACTCTCTTCTGACTTTGTTCTAGAAACCTATATATCTTTTTGTTTGGTGCTTGCCACGAGTATATAAAACAAGAGCTGTCAGAGGAGTATTCAACTTTTCTCAGTGCTGGAAACTACAGTTTTTACATACAGAAATAGATCTAATAACAGGTCACAAAGACTTTTTTGACGTATAATTTGTTTTACTTCTATAGACAGCGATGTTTTGATTCTTCGGTCTTAATGCCCGTCTGTAAAGGATGGTTTGCTTGCATGGTTAAAAAAAGCTTTCACCAGAAATTTGTATCACATTGATGGCAAAACAAATATGGAATCAGATTCTACATGCAAGAAATAACTTAAGTAGATCTGAAATTAGGAGCCATTGGTACAGGTTGAACTTAAGACATAATCAACTTGCAGATTTACGTAAACCTCATATAGGCAGACAGAAAGACTGACAGACAGACCAACAGTTGAATTACTACTATCCTCCTTGTTGCCCTTATCCAAATTTCAAATGACATACCTTGATTTTTCTTTTCATGATTTCAGCACAAGAAACAGTCTTTGTAATTGCTTTACCACTACCAGACCAACACAGCTGCTTTGTATCAGGGTCCTGTAAAGATATTGGTAATATGTTAAGATTTAAGCAAAATTGCAGAAAATATGTAAAACAAGAGGTTCATGATGGCCCTATATCACTTACAAGTAGCAAGTAGTTTTTAAGAAGCTTTACAAAGTTTTCCCTAATGTAACATAAAGGGAAACACTTACACTAGAAATGTGTCGACAGGACACAGGTGCCCTCACATTCTACTGTTTATCAATCTACTGACATACAGCAGGACAGTATGACAGATGGACAGACAAAGGAAATTCTACATGACTACCCCTACCCCTATGTGGTTGGGGCATAAAAACAAGAGGGCCATGATGGCCCTGAAATCGCTCACATGAATATAGCCCCTGGATAAGGCCAATTTTAAACCAGGGGCTTTTATTTGAACAAACTTGGTAGACACCCATTAGAAGATGTGTTTCATGATAAATATCTAAGCTCTATCTCTTTGAGGTTTTTATAAGAAGATTTTTTAAGTTTTTACTATATACATATAGGAAAAAAACAATGACCCCCCCCCCCTGGGAGGGGCCAATTTTGACCCCAGGGCTTAAATTTGAACAAACTTGGTAGACACTCTAGCTCTTTGGATTTTTTATAAGAAGATTTTTTAAGTTTTACTATACACATATAAGAAAAATCAATGACCCCTCAGGAGCGGGCCAATTTAGACACTGACTAGATGATGTTTCATGCCAAATATTTAAGCTCTAGTTTTTTTGGTTTTCTAAAAGAAGATATTTTAAGTTTTTCTGTCAGATGCCATGGCAACCAGAGTTTAAAGTTGACTACCAAAGGTGAATACCTGTAAAGTTTGGATGTAACTGGCTTAGCAGTTTATGAGGAGATGTTGTTTAAAGTAAAAGTTTACAGTTAGACGGCCGGATGCCTGACGAAAAGTGATCACAAAAGCTCACCATGTCACTTTGTGACAGGTGAGCTAACAACATCCAATTTTACCAGTGCTGACATATTTAGTAAATTAATATATGTACATAATGAAAAATCAATGACCCCCAGGGCAGGACCAATTTTGACCCCAGGACTATAATTTGAAAAATCTTGGTAAAGGTCCACTACACAATGTTTCATGCCAAATATCTAACCTCCAGCATTTGTCAATTCAGAGAAGAAAGATTTTAAAAATTTTTCTATATAGATAAATGTATAAGGAAAATCAATGACCCCTGGGGCAAGGCCAATTTTGACCCCAGGGATATAATTTGAACAATTTTTATAGAGTTTCACTAAATGGTGTTACACACAAAATATCTAAGCATTTTCACAGAGTAATATTTTTTAAGATTTAAGCCCATGGGGCTTTTATGGTGAGCTAAAAAAAATTGTAATAATACTTCTTCAGACCGCTTAAAATTGTACTTAAGTTATCAGATTTTACACTGATGAGTGATGAAGGCAAAATTCTAGAGCACACCCTAACCTGGTGTTGAAAAAAGACAATGACCCCCAAGCTGTGCCCAGTAAAGAACATGACCTTTTACTTCTAATAAATGAATGATAACTTTCAAGAAGTGTAACAAGAGCACCGCTAGGCAAAGCATTATATGCCCGAAAGTGTTTTTTTTTCTTTACTAAGGATGAAGCATTTGTAAGACATTACATAAATTAAATAAAGTAGTACCTCCTTCAAATAGCAATCCTCCTATAAAGTTTGAATATTGTGGGCCAAATGGAACTTATGCTCTGGAAACTGTTTTTAGTTTTGAGGTAATAGCTACCTTGAACTTTGACCGTGTGACCCCAAAATCAATAGGGGTGTTCTACCATATATGGACAATCATCCTATGAAGTTTCAACACATGGGCCAAGTAGAAATTAAGTTACGTTCTAGAAACTGTTTTCAGTTTTAAAGTAATAGTGACCTTGACCTTTGACATTGTCACCCCAAAATCAATAGGGGTATTCTACCCAATATGGACAATCATCCTATGAAGTTTGAATATTGTGGGACAAATAGACCTTAAGTTATGCTCTGGAAACTGTTTTCAGTTTTAAAGTAAAAGTGACCTTGACCTTTGACCGTGTGACCCCAAAATCAATAAGGGTCTCCTACCCTATATGGACAATCATCCTATGAAGTTTGAACACTGTGGGCCAAATGGAACTTAAAGTACGTTTCGGAAACTGTTTTCAGTTTTAAGGTAATAGTGACTTTGACTTTGTGACCCCAAAATCAATAGGGGTCTTCTACCCAATATGGACAATCATCCTATGAAGTTTGAACACTGTCGGCCAAATGGAACTTAAGTTATGCTCCGGAAACTGTTTTCAGTCTTAAGGTCATAGTGACCTTGACCTTTGACCTTGTGACCCCAAAACAATAAAGGTCTTCTACCCAATATGGACAATCATCCTATGAATTTTGAATATTGTGGGCCAAATGGAACTTAAGTTATGCTCCGGAAACCAAATTGTTAACGGCCGGACGGACAGACGGACGGACGTTCTAACAGGAGAGTAATAATGTGGCTACTCTATTGTTCTCTCTATTGTTCTTTTTAGCCACGCAAAAGAAAATAGCCACATAAAAGCATTACGGAATGAATGACATCAAAGAGAAAGAACAGTTACCTATTGTCCCTCTAGCCACATAATTACTGTCCTGTGAGTGCAGATAGACAGACAGACAGACGGACGGACGCCAGGGGGTATAACATAATATGCCCGAAATTCTTTCAAAGGTCATTTAACTGATCAAGGTTAAACTTGAATCATTCAATGTTTATTTTTGTCTTGTTTTAGATGAATATGCATAACAAAGTTATTGCAATTTAAGCAAAATTTTTGGTATCTTGTCCTTGACAGTTAAAGTCATTCAAAGGTAATATTTGAATAAGTGTTGTTTTGTACAAGCCTGAATCAAATTTATCCATGAATAACAAAGTTTTGGCCAATTTAGCAAAATTTAAAATTGTACATAGCACTGTATATATCATTATCAGGGCAAGGACGTTCAAACCTGTAATAGAAATGTTTGAATACTTACTTTAATTTTCTTCATTGCATATCCCATGAGATTTCTGATTTTACTACCAGCTGCCACTTTCATGTGTACATCTTTTTTTCCTAGTGAGAACATATCAGGCATTTCTACTTCTCTTACTTCACCTTTCAAATAATTCTCCATGTTAGAAGATTTGGTCTGAAATGAAGTAAAATAACGTTGTTTTTTTTTTCAATATTAAAAGTTTGCCATATTCACTTATTTATATAAGTTACTTACTGTCATCATCCAAATTTTGGTATTTGAATACTGGTACTGTTATATTTAGCTCAGAAATGCCAAGAAAACTGGACAATTTGCTTTATCATTGGTAATACAAGAATCCATAGGTTGTATTAACAAACAACATCGATAATTTCTGTGAAATACAGTAATCTTCGTTTATAGCGAACACGGTTATAGCGAACTTCCGGTTATAGGGAACAATTTATTTGACCCGAAATTTTGGCCTTCTTAACTTATTAAATATAAAATATATATGGTTATAGCGAACACGGTTATAAGGAATTATCGCTTATAAGGAACTCATTTCTTAGTCCCAATTTAGTTAATAGTACAGAAAATTACACTTTTATAACGAACTCCAAAATATTGGCTATCCGTAAATAGATCCCGCATTTTCATCTTTCGTTTTCATTCGCACGGATTAAAACTCGGGCGAATGTGCCGTTTATCGTTGTATGTACTTCAATACATCTATTCAAATGAATTTGTATTGTTTTCTATTTTGGATATTTTAGCATGAGCTCTTTTCACCAAGATAAAACGGTTATTTATTTATTTTCTTCAATAGTTTTGCTCGAGTAAAATAATTATAATAATTTATAATCGGTTTTCAACATAATCATGCATGCTTGCAAGCATGATCCATTGCAAACTACAAAGTACGCTTGATTTAAATGAAAAGAAATCTATATCTTACATTAGTAAAAGTCACCCTTAAAGTATAATAGAAGATATTCAATATAAAAGGAAGGAAAAATCGAAAAATCTTGTTTATTCTCAATCATGAAAAGAAAACGAAAATAGTTTAGAAACAAAATATTATATTTTATTTGAAATTGAGATAAGGAGTGAAACTAAAACTGAAATAGCAATGATTTTCAAATTCCAAAAAGTACGCTCTCGGGTAGTGCGTCTAAGATATAAATAAATAACTAATATTTCTATTTCTTTATCAAATTCTCTTCAAAAATGGCGGACAATGGTAAACAATCAGTTTGTTATATGTAAATCTGTTCGCTATAAAAACTCCTGATACAACGAACTAATTCGCTATATGCTTACAAGGAACTCCGGATATAAGGAACAGGTTTTGAATGTCCCAGTAAGTTAGTTATAAGCGGAGTTTACTGTAATTGTAAAATCCAACTTCAAATAACAAAGTTATGGGCCGGACACGATTTTACTGCAAGGTCATCCTGTGACCTTGACCTTCAAGGTAGCGACCCAAATGTTGCGCGCCACACATCGTCTCAATATGATGATCATTTCTATGAAATAGTTGTAAAATCCAACTTCAAATAACAAAGTTATGGGCCGGACACGATTTTGCTGCAAGGTCATGCTGTGACCACATTGAGACAACGTGTCCTTCAAGGTAGCGACCCAAATGTTGTGCGCGACACGTCATCTCAATATGGTGATCATTTCTGTAAAATAGTTGTAAAATCCAACTTCAAATAACAAAGTTATGGGCCGGACACGATTTCGGGACGTATGTACGGAAGGACTGACGGATGGATGGACAGACGGACAACCCGACGACTATATCCTTCCCCGAAATTTTTCGGGAAGCATAAAAATAATAAATAACTATTTCAAATTATAATCTTCTTTATAGGCCTAAAAATTTTGGTGTATATTGTTAAGCATCTGGTAAACTGTCCACCTGCCTGTTTTAAATTTTGTGTCCAGTCTGAATCTTTTGAACCAGTAAAAGACAAATGAAACTATTTAGCAGAAATGTTAACCATAATGAGACGATGTGCAGAGCACAGGTTAGCTTTAACCTTCAGGAAGCCATTTTGTATGAGAATCAAAATTTTGTTTCTGTCATGTATCTTTTGAACCGATAGAAAGAAATTAAAACATTTTAGTAGAAATATTACTTATAATGAGAGAATGTGCAGAACACCGGTTAGGGCAGTCCTTCTTTAAGTTTTATTAAGTGAAACTACAACATCTGGAGCTTAGATATTTAGCATATTGCATTAGCTTATTAACCTTTACAAACTGATATGAATCATGCCCCTTGGTTCAATATTGGCCCCGACCCAGGGGTCACTTGATTTATGGAGCCTTATATAAGAAAATCACATCTGAGACTTACTGTGTGAAACTACAATGCCCATAGCTTAGATATTTGGCATGCAACAACACTTTGTGGACCACAACATAACTGGAATTATGCTCCTTGGGTTAATACTGACCACGCCCCAGGGGTCACTTAGTTATTATAGTTCTGTATAGGAAAACACATTTATGTGTTATTTTGACAAACTTCAATGCCTTGAGTTTAAATATTTGTCATGTTTACCTCCTCAAAATTTATATATACCATATAAGTACTTATTTCTGCGGGCTTAATATTCTGCGATTTTTGTTAATTTTTTTTTTTAATAGGGGGTTTTAAATTTCTGTGTATCTTATTTCTGCAGTGTCATCATTCTCGCATTGATTTTTTTTTATTTCTGCGTTTTAATTTAGATATTTTTACAAAATTAACCGATACAAACAGACAACATTTCAAGACTTGTTGATGTAACATGTACATTACTTCCTAAACATGCAGACAACTTCATGTATCGGTATATAAACGTTAAAAAACAAAAATAAACAACATGCAATGACAACAATTAATTGTATAGTCTGATTTTATTGACCTGTCAATTATGAATACATTATAGCACTCATTTAAATATTCGATCCCACTTCGGTTTTTTTCCGTTTATTTTATGAGAATTAATATGGTGTATATCACTTACGTTTGGAAAACTCACACTAGATTAATGTAGGTTCTTGTAACATCCGCAATAGCACAGTCGGTTAAGTGATTACCTAATGCACGAGGGGTCCGAGGTTCGATCCCCTTTTTTGACATTCTTTTTAGACTTATTCTTTCTTTATTTTTAAGTATATTTTAATGAAAATGGTCAAGCGCTTGCAATTTGTCTACACGAATATGAACCAACTAAGAAACACTGAATTGTCACATTTTATATCGTATAATTACATTTATTGATTTTAATCGGAATGAATTTTCAGTATTTTAATTCTTAAACATTGTTATATACAAATTTTTAGTATTTACAAAAAGGTGCAAAACATATTAAAAACGGAACAACCATAACTTTTTTCTGTCTCGATCCTACAACACGTTGAACATTCAGATAAAATATACCAGTGGTTTACCCTATTGCACTATAACGGTCAGTGTAACTAATTCATAAAAACAAGATGAATTTAATCATATCTTACTGCGCACATCTCACGGAATTTACCGAACATTTATCGAATATTAATATATTCTGTGCATTGACCGTATAATCAGTATGGAATTGACAGGTTAATAAAATCAAACAATAATACTGCAAGTGTAGAAATATGAAGTGTGAAAAATAAACAATGGTAAAATCGCACTTAAACACAAGATATTGTACAAATACAAAAGGGTATGTTTATTGCACCCGTCAAACTATAATAGTTTTATTTTACAAAAAAATCAAGCTTAGGGTGAGCGAAAATCATAGAAACATGATATGTATTTAAACACAAAAAGAACAAGAAAAGTATTTTTCTAATATTTTATACATGATGGATATGTAAAAGCCGATTACTGTAAATAGTAATGTAATTATACAATACTGGTAGTTGACATATTCCGACATAGATATAGGGAAAGGCTTAATTTTCTGCGTTTTTTAAATCTGCGGTGTCGTTATGAACCGCAGAAATAAAGTTCCCGCAGAACAACCACATAACTGATGTTAATTTTTAATCATGCCCCTTCAGTCAATATTGGCCCTGCCTTGTAGTCACTTCATTTATATAGACTGATATAGGAAATCACATTTAATTTTTCTTTCGTGAAAAGACACAACCATCAAAGTAGTACTTTGACATTGTATAACCATCATCCTTTTAACTGTCAACCATGCTTTAGAATGTGGCAAGTTTTTCCATATGTGCCAAGAAATATGCCTAGTGATTTCAAAATGATTATCCATTCAAAGATGACAGAATTGATGACTGGATATAACCACAAGTGTACTTATATAAAACTATAAACCTTAGAAGTCCTAGCGTGACCTTGATCTTTAAGCTATAAACTCATCACAAATTGTTTTAAAGAACCATACAACATCTGTCACTGAATGACAACAAGAGGGCCATGATGGCCCTGAGGTCGCTCACCTGTATATAGGCCCCCCAACCCCCCCCCCCAACGTTGCAGGGCCAATTTAACCCAAGGGCTTTTATTTGCACAAACTTGGTAGACACCCATAAGAAGATGTTTCATGCTAAACATCTAAGCTCTAGCTCATTGGGATTTTTAAAAGAAGATTTTTTTAAAGTTTTTACTAAACACATATAGTTAAAAACAATGACACCCCTGGGGCCGGGCCAGGGCTTTTATTTAAACAAACTTTGTAGACACTTACTAGAACATGTTTCATGCTTAATATCTAAACTCTAGCTATTTGGGTTTTTTCAAAGAAGATTTTAAGTTTTTGCTATACACATATAGAGAAAATCAATGACCCCCGGGGCGGGGCCAATTTTGACCCCAGGTCTTTTATTTGAACAAACTTTGTAAACACTCACTAAAAGATGTTTCATGCTTAATATCTTAACTCTAGCTATTTGGGTTTTTTCAAAGAAGGTTTTTTAAGTTTTTGCTATACAAATATCTGGAAAATCAATGACCCCCGGGGCGGTGCCAATTTTGACCCCAGGGCTTTTATTTGAACAAACTTGGTAGACACCTATTAGAACATGTTTGATGCTAAATATCTTAGCCATAGCTCTTTGAGTTCTTTAAAAGAAGATTTTTTAAGTTCTTACTATATGCATACAGGGAAAATCAATGACCCCCTGGGGCGTGGCCAATTTTGACCCCAGGGCTTTTATTTGAACAAACTTGGTAGACACTTATTAGAACATGTTTCATGCTAAATATCTTAGCTCTAACTCTTTTGGTTCTTTAAAAGAAGATTTTTTAAGTTTTTACTATAAGCATATAGGGAAAATCAATGACCCCCCGGGGCGGGGCCAATTTTGACCCAAGGGCTTTTATTTGAACAAACTTGGTAGACACCCATAAGAACATATTTCATGCTAAATATCTTAGCTCTAGCTCTTTGGGTTTATTAAAAGAAGATTTTTTTAAGTTTTTACTATATGCATATAGGGAAAATCAATGACCCCCCGGGGCGGGGCAAATTTTGACCCAAGGGCTTTTATTTGAACAAACTTGGTAGACACCCATTAGAACATATTTCATGCTGAATATCTTAGCTCTAGCTCTTTGGGTTCTTTAAAAGAAGATTTTTTAAGTTTTTACTATATGCATATAGGGGAAATCAATGACCCCCAGGGGCGGGGCCAATTTTGACCCCAGGGCTTTTATTTGAACAAACTTGGTAGACACTCTTTAGAAGATGTTTCATGCCAAATATCTAAGCTCTAGCTATTATGTTTTTTTAAAAGAAGATATTTAAAGTTTTTTCTTTCGGTTGCCATGGCAACCAGAGTTCTGCATGGAATTAAATTCTTTGAACAATTTTTAAAGGTTACCACCAAAGGAACATTCCTGTGAAGTGTGGATGAAATTGGCTTAGTGGTTTATGAGGAGATGTCATTTAAAGTAAAAGTTTACGGACGGACGACGGCCGGACGCCGGACGAAAAGCGATCACAAAAGCTCACCCTGTCACTTTGTGACAGGTGAGCTAAAAAGACATGGACTGGACATGACGATAAATGCACTGTCATATCATGACTTTTGACATTCAAGTATTAACTTGACCTTTGGGTTGCTGAGCTAAATTTTGCTCATGATGTATAATCTTAATAAGTAGAGCTGTCATTGATTCAGTAAAAAGCAAATCAAAGATGACAAGTATAGGCGATACACCAATATATCGATGATTGCTAATAATTGCTTTTCTATAATTCACTTTTATATTATGTCCAACACATTAATGAGCTTAACATTTATGCAAAATTATTTACTAATGTTATAGTAGCAATCCCCATTTAAATGATTATCTAACAATTATTTTAACAATGAAATTAATTGTTCAATGATATTTAACAAGATATGTTTGCAAAACATGTATGCCCCCTATCAGCAGCCAATTAGTCATGTGATCAGGTTATTATGCATGACTTTTGAATTAGTGAACAAAAAATTAATAAGGGTTATCTACTGGTTATCACTAGTCAAAAGGTAATAATTATTGTGACCGCATTGGTTGTGTGCAGCAATTTAAGTTATTACAAATCTTACCAAATAATATATGCATAAATTTTATGAATCATGTAGGCCTCATTTAAATGACAGCCAAGTTCTTATAACACATAAGACCTTCAAATGTGTATACCAAAAGCATTTTTAGTTTAATATAAAAATATCAACCAAGGCAACTTGAGTTGATGAGTTATTGGTCAGAAACCAGTACAAAGGTCAATATGACACTGACCCCTTGACCCCGAAATCAATAGGGGTCATCTACTGGCCAAGACCAATGCACCTACAAAGTTTGAGGGCCAGCAGCTATGGGCTTGTCAAGTTATTGATCGGAAACCGTTGTCACCTACAAGGTTAATATGACCTTGACTTTTGACTCTTTGACCCCAAAATCAATAAGGGTCATCTAATTGTCAGGTAAAATGCACCTACCAAGTTTGTGGGCCAACAGCTCATGGGTTGTCATGATAATGATCGTCAACCGTTTTTACCAACACGATAAAAATGACCTTGACCTTTGACCCCTTGACCCCAAAATCAATAGGGGTCATCTATTGGTCATGAGCAATCATCATACCAAGTTTGAAGTTCCTAGGCCTAAACGTTCTTTAGGCATTGTGTGGAAACCGTTTTTACTTACAAGGTCAATGTGACCTTGACCTTTGACCCCTTGACCCCAATATCAATAGGGATCATCTACTGGTCATGGCCAATCATCTTACCAAGTTTGAAGTTCCTAGGCCTTAGGGTTCTTTAGTTATTGATCAGAAACCGTTTTTACTTACAAGGTCAATGTGGCCTTGACCTTTGACCCCAAAATCAATAGGGGTCATCTACTGGTCATGACCAATCACCATACTAAGTTTGAAGTTCCTAGGCCTAAGGGTTCTTTAGTTATCACTCGAAAACCATTTGGTCTACGGACAGACAGACTGACAGACAGACAAATGCAAAGCATTTCTTTGAAATGGGGCATAATAATTATTAAAAAGAAAATTGCTTTTCTACATTTTAATCCAAACAAGAACGTGTTTGTTAAACACAAATGCCCCCGGCTCAGATTCTTGTCAGTAGCAATATGTCAAAAAATGCTTACCCATTCACTCAGTTATGGACAGAAAATTTGCCAAAAATTGTAAACACAAGTTATATAGCTTGACAAAGTCATGGCATTTTGTAATTGTGAAAAATATAAGTTGCCAAGTCATTGCTCTGACTTGTGAAGTTGAAAAATATTCAACTTCATGCAAGTTATCTTCCTACCAAATATGAAATACATCTGTCATTAAATAAAGGCTGTATGGGCAAAAGTGTAAAAATCTATTTTTAGCACTGGTGACCTTGACCCAACTGACCCCTTACTCCATCCAAAGGAAGAATACCATGCAAGTTATCTTCCTACCAAATATGAAATACATCTGTCAATAAATAAAAGCTGTATGGGCAAAAGTGTAAAAATCTTTTTTTAGCACAAGTGACATTGACCCACTGATCCCTACCCCAATCAAAAGGATGAATACCATGCAAGTTATCTTCCTACCAAATATAAAATATATCTGTCACTTAATAAAGGCTGTATGAGCAAATGTGTAAAAATCTATTTTTAGCACTGGTGACCTTGACCCAACTGACCACTAACTCCATCAAACTTTATGTTTCTATCAATTATAAATAACATCTGTCTATAGAATAAGGTCAATACACCTGTAAAAATGTAAAAATCTATTTTTAACATTGGTGACCTTGACATTGGTAACACTGACCTTGACCCAAATGACCCCTTACTACACCCGAAAAAGGAGGACCTCCCTTCGCATGTTTGTATTAAACTAAGACATCAACTAAAAAATAAAGGCTGTATGAGCAAAAATGTTTAGATTTATTTTTTAAACCAGTGACCTTGACCTTGACCCTAGAGACCGCTTACTCCACAAGAAATTAGAGGACCATCAAAGGTATCCACCTACTAAATATGAAAGATATCATTAAAGAAATTAAGCAATTAGGAGAAATTTAAGATAAATCCAACTTGCCGAAATAGGTTAACCAGACAAGGCCCTATTTTCAAAGTGAAAAAGGGAAATAACTGGGAAATATGGATGATACAGTTATATTACTTGGCAATATCATGTACTTTGTATTGATAATAAGTGTGGAAATTATAAAGCCATTAGTATAGATAGAACTTAAGATATTTCCAACTTGCCGTTTTAGGTTAACTATTATTCATTTTCTAAGTGCTGAAAGGGCAATAACTTGGTAAATATGAAAGCCAGAGTTATGTAATTTGCCCAGATCATGTACTTTGTATTGATTAGTAAGTGTGTAAACTTAGAAGCCATTGGTACAAGTAGAACTTAAGAAAAATCCAACTTGCCGTTCTAGGTTAACCTCGTACAGACAGACGGACGGACAGTTCAATTACTATATGCCGGGGGCATAAAAAGGCCAAAAACATACATATTGCTAATACTTGGTGAATTCACCAGAATGTACAGAAAGTACCAGAAAATGGCGTTTTTCAAATTCGAAATTGTGAATGTCCCAGATTGCCAGGGACATTGTCACCCAGCCTGATCTTGACCAATTAAAATAGGCAGTGCTTAAAATACAGTATTTACTTTTAATCTTCATTTACCCTTACCAATAAAAACATTTTAACAATGACATGTAGTTTTCAATGTCTCTCACTGTCCTGATCATGTTCATTTTCAGGTTTTTACTTTCTCTCACAAAGGGACTCAACGCAATCAGATTCACATCATTAATTTCTTTTAAATTCAACAGATAATGTTTCATTGGACAGAAGAATCAATTGGTTTGAACAAAATAGCGCCAGTCCTGTGTGTAGGGAATTACTGTATATATTTTGAGTGATGCAGAAGTACTTGAATGACAAGTTGTTCAGATAACCTTTGTTTTAAGTATTGGATTTTTAATATTTTCTAATCAACTATGTACTCTGTAGTTATTGTACTAAAATTGTGAAATAATCAATTAAAAATTTCCATGTTGGTTTCTATTTTTTCTGTATCAGTATTAAATGTCACAATTTTCAAGAAAAATATTTTAGTTTTTTGTTTTAAATAAAGGTAAGTGGTGTGACAATAATGGGGTCTCACTAAAAAGCGTCCCAAAGAAATTTAGGGTCCGGAAGCATCCTGAAGCGTCCAGAAGCATCATTTTTCAATTTAAACAATCAAAAGGATTACATTTATTGTAAATGTGGTATATTATTATTATGTATTTAGGTATTTATGGTACATAGAAAAAAAATATCTTAATTGACATTTTTTTATTTATATCAATAAAACTAAGCTCAATCAAAGGGCTGCAAGCTCTGTGGTATTTTCTGATCTTTGCAATCTAAATCGTACTGTATATCTGTATGTGTTTTCCTGTATAAGTTTATTTTTATGTACTATAATTCATCTTGCAGGGCACCAGAGTTTGATACATATGGAATTTTGCATAACTAGAGTTGCATCAAAAAATCATTTATGTTCATTTTTTATGATAGCCACACTTTATCCTTGCATATCGTGGCTATTTCCTTAACGAAGACACTAAAAAAAGAATTTTAAAAAAATGTTGACTCGACTTGAACTCCAGACCTCACACACTAAACGAGTGCGTTACCCCTGCGCCACAGAGAAGTTTTAATAACAAAGGCTGAATAAAATCAAGTCATTCTAAATTGCATTTCGGGTTTTTAAAGCCAAAATCAAGTAATTCTAAATTAAAATTTCCATTGCATTTCGGGTTAGGGTAATGTCGAGGTATTTTGTTCAGGGTAAACCTATTGTTTAAAATTGAAGTAAATAATTTAGCAAAAATCTTCTCGCCCAAACAGTCCAACATGTAGAAACTATATATTCAACTACTCGGCACTCAGATTTATTTGTGTAGTATTCGGTAATCGACATCGCTAAAAATAGCATTTTCATTGATTAAAATCATATTCATCCGCGTAATTTGTGAGTGTGCATTTATTGACAATTCTATAAGCCAACGCTACTTTTAAAGTTTGAATGTGTAGTAATTTGTTGGACACTTGTAACAAAAAATTGTTCTTTCTTTTAAATTGCTGGTTTTTAAACAGTTTTGAGTGAGAACTACTTTGCGTTGTTAGGTCTGTAAGGAAATTTTGTGTTAGACCGTGGATGTTAGCTATGTATTTACTGATCTGCGATCAGAAAATACAAAAACCATCATATACAGACAAAGCGTTCGGAAGGTTTAATGTTTATCTAAACCAAGATTATTTTGAAATAATTCATAAATTAAGTTTATTAATTGGTTCTGTAAGTAATATTAGCAAAAAACAGGATTGCATTTGTGAACAAGAGGGCCATGATGGGCCTGAAATCACTCAACTGAATATAAAAACTCTCCATGACAAGGACATGACATCTATATACAAAAGCAAATATAAAATCTAACTCTTAAACTGATATCACAAAGTTCATATTTCTATCTAAAATAGTTCATGTGTAAAAAATATTACTGGTTGCTATTGCTAAGGGAAAACAACAGTTCAAAAAGATAAGTACATATTAGGCTTTTATTTGAACAAACTTGGTAGACACTAAGTAATAGAAAGAGCATGGAAACACCAGGCTATCTGATTTTACTCTGACACATTTTCATCAGAAAGGTCCCCAAACTATGATACAACTAGAAGATGTTTCATGCTAAATATCTAAGCCTTAGCTCTTTTGCTTTTTAAAAAAAAAGGAAAGAAAGTTTTAAAGTTTTTACTTTATACATAAAACGAAAATAAATAACCTCCTTTAATCAAGGTCAATCACTAGAAGATATTTCATGCCAAATATCTAAGCTTTAGGTCTTTGGGTTTTATTAAAGAAGCTTTTTTAAGTTTTTTCTTTGGGTTGCCATGGCAATCAGAGTTGGCATGCAATTAAATTCTTTGAATAATTTTTAAGGTGACCACCAATTGACCACAGCCAAAGGATCATTCCTGTGAGAGTGAAGTTTGGATGAAATTGGCTTAGCAGTTTATGAAAGTAAAAGTTTATGGACAGACGGACACCGGACGAATTGTGATAAAAAAAGCTCACCATTTCACTTTGTGACAGGCGAGTTAAAAAATGGCCTAACAGACTATTGTGACTTTTTAGTTAACTTACGGTGGTGCCTCATATTTACGTGGTACTAGGTATTAGGCATAAACAGTGTTAAGTGCCTCACAGACTTCATGCACCTGCCAGTTTTACTTTCAATTTCTTATTGCATTTTTTTATTGAAATGTAATATATACAACTAAGAAAACTTATTATTTTATTCAGATTAAAAGCAAAGTAAATTATTTCAACATTCTACTTTTAGTTTTTATACTTTTAAGACAGTCGTCTTTGTTCAACAACCATTTAGATATTTGATAAATGCCATAGAGGAAATCCCCACTTTCAGACAAGGCTAGGTATAGATGTACTAAAAAATTAAGATAACTATGGCCGGATAACTATTGGTTTTGCTTTTGAAACTGTTAAAATATAATTGCCTTGGAAATATGAGAACACAACTGTACTCACAAGGCAGCAGATGGGTATGTTGTATACATCATTTGGGTAGACAGATGTTTCACTATTGAGACGGTTCACACCAAGACGTTTCACTCCCAAATGGGAGTGAAATGTCTTGAAGTGTGAGTGTGTTTGGTTTATTTACCCCGTCACCGGAATGAACCATATGGGCGAGCACATACTTCATTTAAAACTTACTTTATTTATATGGGAACTAATTTAATTTAGCTATAGTTTTATCAGTACATGTGTTTACGTGTGTGCCATAATTCCTATCACAAGTTTGTATAAAAGTACGTAACCAATGATAGGAATAAGATGGGATTGCTCCCATACTAAGTTAAAATTACGTGTTTTTAAAAAATGAACAGCATATTTAAATTACTTAAAGTTAAAAGGGCCGAGACGTTTATAAAATGTCTTGAAGACTTTTCACTCACTTTTTATACCAAAATTATTCTGACACATATGATATACTAATTGACCTTAAATTTAGTATGTGCTCTATAATTATTATAGATGTTGAAATATGAATTTTTTTCAAAACGGCTTATATTAAGTTTTTTTGATATATATGATCAGTACATGTGCTGGGATTGACAAATATGCATTTTATTTGGATTTTAAAGGCGTTTTGAGCTCCAAACCCCAAGTGTCTGTGGAAACGTCTCGCGGAAAAGGGCCGAAACGTCTAGGGGCCTATTTAGTTTGGTGCCGAAACGTCCTGTTTGCAATTAAGTACCACCACAGGGAAATCTGTCATTATTTTATTATACGGGGAAGTCAAAGACCGGGCCCGCGAAGTGGGTCCGGGCTTTGGCTTGCCCGGCTATAGACTTCACGTGTATATTTAAAAGAAAATCAAATAAAAAACAATTAAAAAATATATAGAATTCTATACCTATCAATGAAATTTTCAGTGTCAGTTCTAGTCGGGCGCCGCCATTTACAATGTAACTCAATGATAATAGGCGGGGTATTCCGATAACGGAACAAATCTCAACTTTTCGGATAAATAATAAACGTCGAGTGTTCCGAGTGAAAACGGAAGCGGTGCATGTAATACGGGGAAGTCAAAGGCCGGGACCGCGAAGCGGGCCCGGGCTTTGGCTTGCCCGGCTATAGACTACACGTGTATATTTAAAGGGAAATCAAATAAAAAACAATTAAAAAATATATAGAATTCTATACCTATCAATGAAATTTTCAGTGTCAGTTCTAGTTGGGCGCCGCCATTTTCAATGTACGGACAATCGCAACTTTTCGGATTAATAATAATCATCGAGTGTTCCGAGTGAAAACGGAAGTGGTGCATGAAATACCGAATGACACATTTAAAACGGAAAACTTAATGATTTTTAACTGACTTCCCCGTTCATAGGCTTACAGATTTATATTACAAGGATCGGACACTATCGTTAAGCTTAAAATCTCGTCGCGCGCATGCGCGGAATCGCATATCGGATAAAGTGGACAGAATGAGAGATGGCAGAACGCGCGGAGTGCGAAATATGACAGATTTTCACAAGAGTATGATTGTGGTGTTATGGCAGCTTTGTGAAAATTTTTACACATATTAATGTATTTATACAGTATTATTTTGTGTCGCTAAAGCATTAATATATGAAAATATTCCGATAGAACGCTGCAATGCTGAGTTAAAATAGTACCTAATTTAAAAAATATTCGTCTATTGTTTAGGCATACTCTCTACACTTTGACGCCCTTTAACTTCAAGCACAAATTATTACCGCGATTCAGATTAAGATAATTAATTTCTACATGGTTTAATGGTTGCAATGCAAAAAAAAAGTTTCTTGATTGCTTAAAAACTTTTAAAGAAATTCATGTTTGAAATTTGTCTTTTTTTCTGTGAATTATTTCCAAATGATTTGAACATCTTTTATTTGATTACCTGAATATTAGTATAAATGTAGTATTCTACTAATTAGTGTATCAAATATATTTTCAGATCATTGAAAAAAGCGTTCATACATAGATGAATTCATTAAATTGGCAAGGAAGAAACTTTTATTGGCATACAGATCAGCTGTTTTATAATATTATTTTTTATGTTGACACAAAATTTTTCATAGTTATCCTTCACAATTCCCGTCAAATGATTTATTTGTCATATGTTTATTTTCATTTTTTCAACGAAAGGACTTGTATATTTTCAATTTCATTTATAAATGTTAATAAAGAAAATAGATTTACATTGTATTTATATCTATCATCTTCAGAATCATTTTCTTATTACACATACAATGGACTGTAGTTTAAGACCGCGCACATACAAAATATACATTCAAATTCTATTTGTTTTTGAAGATTGATTGTTGCAATTATCACATGCAATCTGGTAATGAAATGTTGAAAATAAAGTTTTTCAATTATCACTTGTTACCTGGTAATTAACCCCCTTCAAAAGTAATTAAACTTCAAAGACATTTAAGCGATGTCACAGATTTATATAATATTACAATATAAATCCGTGGCGATGTGTAAAAAATAATCAACAGTTACTTTTATTCCGCATAATACTGACTCAAACTGTAAAGATTTTTATTGTTTTTCTAGTGTTACATTAAAAAAATATCAGAAATATCTTTCTACAGGCATTCAAAAGAATAATCAAAATATGCGAGTTTATTACACGCTTTTCGGTGGTTTATAGAAATATATCAGTGATTTAAAACTGGTAATTTCACTGTTTGAAACAGTGAAATTACCACTTTGATCATTTCACTGTTTTGAATTTAAACCCCTAACGTTGTTTTAGTGAAATACCAGCGTGCACAATACTGGGTACCAACTTAATGACGTGACGTCGTAAATTCTTCACGTGTTGAGCGAATTGTAAAGCCTGCAATACATTACCCTTAAAACAATTGTGCGTTAATAAATTTGACTACATAACCCAATAAATCTTAAATATTGCATCTTTGATCAACTGTGAATAACTTACATTGGCTTCTTTTTCATTTTGAA
Source organism: Ruditapes philippinarum (assembly GCF_026571515.1). Taxonomy (NCBI): domain Eukaryota; kingdom Metazoa; phylum Mollusca; class Bivalvia; order Venerida; family Veneridae; genus Ruditapes; species Ruditapes philippinarum. Next base: position 31,400 of record NW_026857566.1, on the reverse strand, counting down.
ATTGAATTTATTACGTGTCCATAATTATAATTAATTTCAAATACCTGCTTTTTATATAAAAAAAATGTAAATTTACCGCGGATTTCGTCAAGTTATTTTTTTTAATCGCCGTTGCGGACAAATAAACTATACCTTTAAACAAGAGCTGTCGGTAGGACAGCACGCTCGACTATTCTAAGTGCTTGATAGTAAAAGAGCCTTAATAATGTTAAATTTTTTAAGTTCACAAAAGGGCTAATTTTTTTTTATAAATTCATGTTATAGGCCTTAGAGAGAGTCTAATTATACAGTATTGGCTTGACTATTCGGAAGGTAATGTCACAAGGGTGTTTTATTGAGTATAATAATACTAATTACCTATGAATACATAAATTTTGACAGAAAAGGTACAAAGGCTTGTTATTAAGATGTTTTATCAAGTAAATCACTGCTTTATTATTATGAATGCATAAAATTGTCCCAAAAAAGGCACAAACCCTTCAGTAGTTATTGAGATAACAGCTTACAAACAAAACTTTACCATGAATTTCTAAGTTGAAAAAGGGGAGAAAAATCAGCCTAAATGCAAGCTTTGTCAGTGACCTACAATTATGACCCTAAATGTGAAGTTTTAAATAAATATCTTTAATAGTTATAGAGGTATGTAAAATTGTTACTATAAAAAAAGTATTTTAAATTTCAAGTGAATATCTCAAGCAATAATTGAGATATTTGACTTTACAAAAAAACTTTAACCAAAATTTCTAAGTTCCAAAGGGGCATAATTCTGTCATTATTGTAGGCAGAGTTATCCAACTTGTCAATCTGATGTACTTTGTTACTATAAATAAGTATTGTAAGTTTCATTTGAATATCTCAAGCAATAATTGAGACATTTGACTTTACAAAAAACTTTTACCAAAATTTCTAAGTTAAAAAGGGGCATAATTCTGTCAATATTGTAGGCAGAGTTATCCAACTTGTCAATCTGATGTACCTTGTTACTATAAATAAGTTACTATATGTAAGCATTACTAAACAATTTGACATGTTCCCGTCTACTATTCGTACACCTCAATTTTACATTTTACCGAAAACGCATAAATCATATGATGAGAAACTTCCTCTTGGATACCCTGGTCGTCCCATTGTTTCAGCATGTAGCTCCAGTACTGAGAACATAGCGAAATACCTAGACTTTATTTTAAATCCTTATATGCAAAGTTTGCCTTCCTATATCAAGGATACCACCGACTTCATAAATAAGGTTCGTAATCTTAAATTAAACAAAGACACCTATCTAGTTACCCTTGATGTTTCATCATTATACACAAATATCCCTCATAATGAAGGTATTGAATCTTGTATATATTTTTTACAGAAAGATAAAGGAAACAATAACATCAAAGCTAATGATATAAGGAAATTGTTAAATATTGTTTTACATAATAATTGCTTTGAGTTTAACGATCAGAGTTATTTACAAACCATGGGCACAGCAATGGGAAGCCCTATGGCACCTTCTTATGCTTCATTATTCATGGGTAGACTAGAAGAGCAATTTCTTAACTCTACTTATGTAAAACCTGATGTCTGGTTACGTTTCCTAGATGATATTTTTATGATTTGGAATGATTCTTTGGAAACGCTTAACTTTTTTATAGATTCCTTAAATAGTTTCCACCCGAATATTAAATTCACTTACAATATTTCTAAAAGTTCGGTACCTTTTCTTGATGTTTCTGTATCTAAAGACGTAACAGGAAAAATTGTTACCGATATATTTTGCAAACCTACAAATATGCATTTGTATTTAGATTTTACATCCTCTCATCCTTTATCATGTAAGCGTGGTATCCCGTTTAGTCAAGCTAAACGTTATAGACGTGTCATTTCCGATGACGGTACTTTTAAGCAGTCTTTAGATACGTTAAATAGATATTTTTCTGATAGAAATTATCCTAAATCTATTATTGAGAAAGCGTTTTCTAAAATTGAAGGCATGTCCCAAAATGATGCTCTAAGTCCTGTCGTTAAAAATACTAGTTCAATAATACCTTTTACTGTATGTTTTAATACATCTCTGCCTAATATTGGTGAAATCTTAAATAAATATTGGGATCTATTACTTTTGTCTGATAAGGTAAGCGTTAAAAATATACATAACAAGTTCAAACCTATTTTAGCATATAGACGTCCTAAAACATTCGAGATTATCTTATTAGAAGTGCTTTACTTGATCGCACATTTTTATCTAGCCAATGTTTACGAAGTAGATGTTCACATTGTAACAATATAATTGTTGGTTCCCAATTTAATAGCAGCATAACAGGTAGTTCTTTTGATTTACACAATGATGTTAATTGTACTACGCGTAATGTAATTTACCTCATTACATGTAAAGGCTGTAAAAAGCAATACGTAGGTCAGACTAATCAAAATGTATCATGCAGAATGAATAAACATAGATTTGATATAAGAAATTGTGACGTTAATCCAGTTTCACATGTTGCGATCCATTTCGGATCAAACGATAATAAGTGTTCATTGTCAGATTTTTCATTTTTACCCATAGAAATTATAGACAACAACATGGACCGGTTATGTAAAGAATCTTTTTGGATTCATAAATTAAATACTATGATTCCAAATGGACTAAATAATAAAGTATTGTTTGATTTATAATATGTTACATGAATATTAATATGTTTGTCTATTATCTTATTTTTATTAACACTGTCTAATAGACATCTGTATCACTGTTGATCCATTTTAATTCATGTACCAGCTTTATTTATAGCATAAATATTTGTTTCTACATGTTATCATAGTTTTGCCGCTAAACGCCATAACGTTTTTCGCGCGTTTAACGCGTGTTCCGTTATGACGTCGCTTCCGGTAATTTTATTATGTTTTGCACTGATGAAGGCATATAGCCGAAACGTTTGCAATTAAATTAAATTACTAAATGTTCGTGTTTGTGTGGCTTGTCTGATTATAAATAAGTATTGTAAGTTTCATTTGAATATCTCTAGCAATAATTGAGAAATTATTTGACTTTACAAAAAACTTTAACCAAAATTTCTAAGTTAAAAAGGGGCATAATTCTGTCAATATTGTAGGCAGAGTTATCCAACTTGTCAATCTGATGTACCTTGTTACTATAAATAAGTATTGTAAGTTTCAATTGAATATCTCAAGCAATAATTGAGATATTTGACTTTACAAAAAACTTTAACCAAAATTACTTAGTTCCAAAGGGGCATAATTCTGTCAATATTGTAGGCAGAGTTATCCAACTTGTCAATCTGATGTACCTTGTTACTATAAATAAGTATTGTAAGTTTCAATTGAATATCTCAAGTAATAATTGAGATATTTGAATTTACAAAAAACTTAAACCAACGCAGACGCCGACGCGGACGCCGGGGCGACTACAATAGCTCTCATATTCTTCGAATAGTCGAGCTAAAAATAAATTAGATATTTGAATTGAACAAGTATTTTTCTTCAAAATAAACTTTAAATTTCCAAAATCGGATAATAAATGGAAAAGCTATACGGTATTTTGTAAAGTAGGTATCCGTTGCGAACGGGCATTTACGCTTAGCGCCGGTAGATAATCGATCGATGTACCTTTATCGGGTGCACGACAAGATATTTAAGCATTTATATAGGGTTAACTGGGAGTGTTCGATCCCTGTAATATAAATCCGTGATAGGCTTTGCCTAATTTCATATTACCGAATGACAATTTTAAAACGGAAAGAATGAAAGGAATTTTTAAACGACTTCCCCGTTCATAGGCTTTGCCTAATTTCATATTATTATATATATACAGTAGTGGCCCTAAGTGGGAAAGAAAAAAAAAGACCACACCAGTGCCACCAGCAGTACACTCTGTTTACATTTAGGCCACGCGAAGTCTGTAGCGCTCTTAGATAACATATGATGCGTATCAATTCAAATAAAATCAAATTAAAGTAAATGAACATTTCAAAAATAGATATATAATTATATCCTATACCAAATTAGCTGTGAAAAATCATTAGTTAACAGGGCGCCGCCATTTTGAAATCCTTTTGAGCTAAATATAGATTGATATCTGATGTGCTGGAGCACCACACTAAATACCGTATTCCGGTATAGACAGGACAAGGCGCTTGAATGATAAAATGCGAAAATCTTGCCTTTTGGTCTCAACCCGGTACGGATTAGACCCAACCCGTCTAGAAAGTAGTTGTTTAAAATTTTGAAGTGGCCCAATTTAAGTCATCTCTAGTTAGATTGGTCATAATTAAAGTATTTTTATTGCATTTGTGTAGTTTTTGTGTGTTATATGATGACTTTAAAAGTTGTTTTTGTGTATTCTCCAGGAACTCATTTGTTGGCGGAAGGACTAAAGATTAACCACCCACCAGCAGTCAGGAGTTTTTAAAGTGGTGAATTTAAACTGTGTTACAACAGAATGAAGATTTCTGAAAAAAAGTAGATGGCTAACCTATTATATTTTGGGCCTCCTTTGACTTAGATAGTGTTGATGTTTAAAGTTGAAGACAGTTTATAATTCATCAAGAACAGTTGAATCCAGAGTTAAGCCTCAAATGTGACTGATTTACTATAGAACAAAGAATACGAAAATTCACCGGGCCGACACCTTTTTACCCAACGGAATGAACTTAAATAGGTGTAATTCATCTTTTCAAACCGATTTAGGTATGATAATGAATGAAAAATGAAAAAATCGGCGAAGGAAACGATATAAATTTGTCTATTTTGCACTTACAAACTTGTTTGCATGATTTCAGTCGGCCATATTCCCTAGCCATGAATGATAACTCCCTGTTTCCCTGTCTAAAATTCCACCAAATTATTCCCCTTGCAAATGAACTCAAAGAAGGGACCTTTTAAAAAGACTTTGTATTTATTTATTCGATTTTTTGTTCAGAAATGGACAATTTTTTCTTATCCTTTGTATAATTTGCTTTCTATCTATATATGGTTCCTATGGTAAACATATGAGTTTTGATGGTAAACAAATGAATTTTCTGAACCGAAAGTAATCTAACACACGGCGTTGCTGTCATCACATGTAAACAATACATTAAATCGTTAAGAATATTGAGATATTTGTTTGACTATCAGTTTCAAATGCAAAATATTAATATGGAAAACAACTATGTGTAGTTTATGTGTATTGTTTTAATGTGTTTGTCTGATATTTTAGTTGTAAAAGCCATGTACACTTAGTGTCGCTTCATAGCAACGGTTTAAAACGTGAGCGGTAACTGAACGAGATATGGCAAAGCGCATGCTCGCGCACTGACTTCCGCTCAATCGAAATACTGCATATACATATAGCGAAAGTTCGTAAGTGTTTTGTGATCATGATTTCTGCAAGCGTCTAGAGGTACTGCTCCAATCCTGTATTGAGTTAAATCCGAGCAGGAGTATTATGGTTTGCAGTGTTTCACACAATAATCTGATATTTTCTCCTATATATCTGTTTTTAAGAAAACCTGTTTGACTTTTATTGATGATATTATTTAAAACATTTTTAATTCTATTTCCTATAGCTTTTGCTGCAATTTTGTAGCCGTCAAATCTTTGTTTGGTTTAGGTAAAAAGAGATATAAGACTTTGTCTTTGTAATTCAAAAAATGTCCTATATCTAAACTTTTATTCAGTGACGCTAGCAGATCGTCTATTATTGTACTCCAAAATAATTTATAGAATTCGACATTATTCCATCCAAAGGGGGTTGTAACGGTGCCTGGACTCTATATTGGGGTTATTTGTGACCAAAACTAGGTCCAGACCAAAAAAACAGGTGACAATCCTTATATATAGACGTAAGGCGTATAATACGCCTTATATATAAGGCGTATTAAGCTCCACACCACAAGTGTCTGTGATCATATCGTGTAACATTCTGATGTATCATTTATCACAGGAAATAATCTCGAGTCGAAAGAAAAAATGGCCGCCATTTACAAATTCAAATCCCTGAATTCAAATCAAATTTCTGAATGTGATATGGCAGACGGTCGATTCCCGGTATCTCTCTTTGTTTAATACGATCCCGGCTTTTCTGAATATGACATGACATTGGTTAATTCACGGGATCTCTATATATCTAATACGATCCCGGTTTTTGGGGAGGCTATGCCGACCCAATGTTAATAACCGTCTGTCAAATCTTACTGCCGCGGTAATCAGGTCAAAAAATAGTACCTTGATTTTTTCTAAGCTGACTCATCACTCATCACAGACATTTACAATATGAAAATATTTTCATTCTTTAATTTCATATCTGAAATTTGTAAAGATAATAATTCTCTGAAAAATTCTTGATTTTTGTTTAAATCACTACTCCGTGACGTCATACTGCCGCGGTAATCAGGTCAAAAAATAGTACCTTGATTTTTTCTAAGCTGACTCATCACTCATCACAGACATTTACAATATGAAAATATTTTCATTCTTTAATTTCATATCTGCAATTTGTAAAGATAATAATTCTCTGAAAAATTCTTGATTTTTGTTTAAATCACTACTCCGTGACGTCATACTGCCGCGGTAATCAGGTTTAGGCGTATACGTACGTCTGTAATAAATAGTTCTGGTATGAAAACCCTTCAAAATAATAACTTTATCAATATTTTTTTAACAAAAAGCATAAATGAAAATCTATAAGTAAATGCTTTAATTCAGTGGCAAATATTCTTTATTACTTTTGATAACAATTTTCCAATTACTACGCAGCGACTAACTGTTTATGACGGGTCATTAACTAGAACGTTGCAACACCGTATTCTCAATATCATGCATGTTCTTTTGTTGTTATAAACTATTAATAGTCCTTAATATTTTTTAAAGACAAATAATTGTAAACTGTCGCTTACATCAGAGACATGGATCATGCTTGCGTGATAACTAAGGAAAACTAACTTATTTGTACACCCCAGGAGGCTGTACGCGGAAAACGCTCATAAACCGCTAAATCATATAGCTGTTTAGTAAATATTTTGCATACATTTAACTAAAAATTCACTGATGGTGATGAACATATAGCTTGAAAATATTATATTCTTTAACCAGTATCGCCGAAAAAAAAACTATTTAACTACAAAACCCCTAAGGACCTCCGACAAAATTCCAGCACAATATTACATTTTACATTAGCAAAATAAAAAAAGCAATACTTATATTTTCATCTTACATAATTCATTAATAAAACTTTTAACATAAAAGTATCTTTGGCAATTGACAGATCCCTACTCTGATCTTTTATTTGTATAGGAATAAATTTAAACAGGTGCTCTTTTGTTTAGGAATATTTTGTAGTGAAAGTCTTATATATTCACTAATCTCATAATTAGAATTAGACAGGTCAGGAATTTATACAAACAGTTGTTTAGTTAACTATGCTCATTTTAATCCCAATAGAAACATTCAAATATTTGTGGTAAAAAACATGACCAAAGTACCTAGTAGTCGTTTACCCGGTGGTGATCCCATTAAACTGATTATAGATTCGAATTGATTAGAAAACACAAATAGAAACATGTGTTTCCGTACAACAAAATCGGAAGTAAAGTGAACAGTTAATTGACAGAAATATGTGGTCAAATATGTTTTAACAAGGAAATAATTATTTCAGAGAAAGACGCAAAGATCAGTATGACCCCGTATTGTGTAATTAGAAAGTTTATTCAATTCTAGGGCATACATCATAATTTGATAGTCCATGTGTAATAAAATTCAAATTTTCAATACAGATTACAAATTATACAAATATACAAATTACTTACAGTCGAGCATCGGGAAGTCATTAACATATCTTACGAAACTTTAATTTGAAACCGATATTTGCGCGCGCTGAAGTGATTAATGTTTATTTGAAAAATAAAAAAAAAGAACTTTTATGGTTGTGTTCTAAAAATATTGGGCGGCATAAGAGGAATTTCTTATTCATTTTACAACACTTGAAAAATTACTACAGAAAATGTGTTGTTGTTTTGTTTTCAACAAAAGTGTGTGTGTTTTAAGTTTATTTATACTCGGCGCCGGAATAACCATATGTCCGAGATTATAGCATCTGGGACGTCTTTTTCAAGCAGATTCTTCCTGGAAGCCCATTCTTCGGTCTTTGGTGGTAAAGGAGACGACAATACCGTCAAGGCATCAACTTTCTGACTGACGACAACAAAAACGGCATCTATTAGCGCCAAACCTCCAGAGTAAGTCACGACAGGTCAACCAATCACCTCTGGTACTTATGATGACTTGACTATGACCTTCCGTGTGCCTTCTCCGCGACGTGCACGCCTCTGGAGGTATTTGGAGAAGTTTCAACAAAAACTTCCAAAACACGCCATTTATAACACCATTCATAGCACTGACGGCTTCGATGTTCTCATCTATTTGCGGGAAATGGTCGACAGGGAAAACCCTACGTAATAACCGCACACCCTGTTAACAACAGGTTTTCCGCAGTATATATTTCAAGCTAGTGAGGTTTAAAAATACACGTAGAATCTATCGATTAACTACCATAAGTTGGTTGAGTGTTGGCGGTAAAAAGAGAAGATATAACTTCCTGATCAATTTTCACTTAGGTTGATTCAGTTTTGAATAAGCTTTGCAGAGATGTATTTTTTCAAGAAATATCTAGCTTTAATATTATCCGACGCCGTCAGTAATGAAATGGGATTAATTTTCTGAAACGTGATTTTATTCGAGATTTGCTTCTGGAGAAGACAACCTTCTGTCCGTAGAGCATGAATATTAATACTCATCACAAGACAGTATCTTATTGATCTCAATTATGGTACATCTAAACGTGTATAATTTTTATGTTCAATAAAAATGTTGCATCACTTGCAGTTGTTATTATCATTCAATAATATTAAAATGACATAAAGTATTTATGATGAACAGTCCTAGAATATTTTGATAAGGAACCGTCAGTTGTAAAATGTTATTGTAATCTGGTAATGAACAGTCGTCATACTTGCTGGTATGTCATTTATTATTGACAGTTTAGGTTTTTCAAAATTTGCATGATTAACAGTCCGAATGTAGACCTCAATTAAATGTTCTGGAATATTAACAAAATGAATAGTCAACCACATTAACCATATATATGAATGGTTGAACACAACAGTAAGGATAAATAGCGCAATGTGCATATCTTTTTATTTTGGTAGCATATTTTAAGCAAAAAGAAAAGAAACTATAAGTCTGAAACATTCTCTCATAGCCTCCCCATCAGTACATTCAGTGCTTTGATTCTGAATGTGATATGGCAGACGGTAAATTCTCGGTATCTCTCTTTGTTTGATACGATCCCGGCTTTTCTGAATATGACATGACATTGGTTAATTCCCGGGATCTCTATATATCTAATACGATCCCGGCTTTTCTGAATGTGATATGTTAGATCAAAGGTATTCTGTTTAAAATATTGTACACGAATCGTAATGATTTATAGGAAAAGTGATAATCTGTCCTATTGAAACGCCTGTTTTAATATTTTAAAGGTACAATATACAAATATATTGATAGGAGTAAAATGATTTGAACATTACAAGTCGGATTCTGTTTGACAAGTGGAAATTACTATATAAATTTATATCTAAGTAGGGAAATAAAAATCCAGGGATTTATTTAAAAGGTCATCTTGTTCCGTAACAAATCAAACAAAATGTATTTTAATAAAATAAAAAAACGCTTAATCTCACTTTACGTAGCAATCACACTTTGGTTCACTCTAATGTTATACAAGAAAAGCATTGATGCAAAGCATCAAAGGGCGTCCAAGCAAGAAATGCAGCAGGTGAAGATGAGCTAGTAGATATATGATGACAAGATATTCTTATGAACTTATCAATGGTTCATTGGTTTTTACCAGAATTGTATATCACTTATGAATGAACGGACGAAAGGACGAAAGACATTGTTCATTATTAACTTTGATTGGCATGCTAGAGATAAGAATATTACTTGTTATTTCTTTATGATCGTGGTTATTAATAGCAACGGATAACGGGATATACATGTATACAATCATTTATAATCCATAATGTGTAACGCATGATCAACACCACACTTGTGTAATTGTCCCTTATTATGTTATCGCTATTAGCGAAGACCCCCTCTTAAGGTATATGTTCACACTTATAGTAACACTATGACACTGGTTATATTACCATGTTGATCATGCTGAGCATAATATCTATTTTAATTTAAAAAAATACAGATTTTATGAATATTGTTTTCTTTTCCTTTTGTGTTTTATGTGCTGTTTTAATACTGAGTTTTTACGTTTACTACTATTTTAATAATTCAATTGCCATACTGACCGATGATTTAAGTCGAAACTTAAATGGAAAAAGTCAGTAAATTATGGTTAATCTTTCAATATATAATATTGTTTATTCTTAAACCATATACATGTACATTTGTATTTTTCTTTATCATTTTTAATTATCAATCAATTGAATAATTCATAAAATCTAATTTGTAACTTTGAATAATTCCTCGGCATCTTTACTAAACACGAATAACAAATTAAATAAAATGTTCCAAAGTTGATAGTGTCATATTGATACCATAACAATGTACCTTTTTTCTCAATTATTGTACATATTTATTGTTTTTTATCTCATATAGATAAAATAAAACATGTTGTTGTTGTTTTTTTTTTTCGAATTATATGTTGTATGTATAATAATAATCAATAAATTTTGAGAGTTGATCTGTGTTTATTAATTATTGTAACCAAATTAAGTTACAAACATTCATTTTGAAAAAAAAAGCTTATTTATCTGTAAAATATTTGTTCTGTTCTGTAACGACTCCAAAACCGGGAGAGACCGGACAATAAACGTGTGGTACTATTCGCCGGTCACTAGTAAATCCCGGTCAAAATAGACCAGGAGAGACCGGGAATTGACATTACGCCGCCTGTCAATCAAACAGGCAGGGATCACAGAGATAAGCCAAACAGCGATCGTTATCAGTTCCACGCTAAGATACCTGCGAAGTCCGCCATTTTCCTTAGACAAGCTACTTGTCTAGGACAATGGTGCAGAAGTAATTTAGATTGAAATTATTTTAATCTTTTGTCAATTTAAAGCTTTTTAATCAATATATTCATTAATATTATGTTACCAAATATACTGACATAATTGACAGTTTATTATACAAAATGACAATAATTTCATACATATAGGAAATAATAAGTACGAAATATTTATCCTGGCTATAACACAATGCATTGAAAAATGAAAATGTTTAAACAAACCCTTTTATTTCCATTCTAGTAATAATTCATAATCACATTACGTATTATAAGGTCCAAAAATATCCAGAAGAATTTCGTTTACAATGTATAGCGTCAATAAAAAAATATAATGAGTAAATACAATAAAAATTTGGGTGAAATTTTCTAACCTGAAAATTTCTATTAAAGTTCAATAAATCAACATTAAATATTCAAATAGATCTGTATAATACGAAACTAATACCAATAAATCATGTCTGATCAGATAACAAGTATGTGAAGCTTCCTTTAAAGAGAATAACGTTGTGTTTTGTCGTGAATTATATCAAATATATGTTAACAATACATAATCACATATCTGACATAAAAAGTAAGCAAGATCATGCAATTTTCTGAATAAATTTTAAAGAAATTAATGTATAATCTAAACTAAATTTCACACATAAAACCCGAAAATCATTTTAAAATTATTTTTGTCACCAAATAAACTTTACTGTTTATGTTTCGCTACTTCAATTTCAAAATAAAACGATCATAACATAATCATATATACTTTTCTACATATTTGAATTCTTTGAATTTGTAAGATATAATGATATTTTGTCAGTTTTAAATTTTCATTGAAGTCAACAAGAAATAACCCGATCATTGCGTTTAATACCTGAGTGCGGATAATTTTTTTTCTATCATTGTTTATGTTTAAACAAAATCTTGCAATATTCTATTCTGTCATATATGTTTTTGTAAATATCATTTGTTATCTAGGGAGAGGAACTTTATCAGTTTTCTTTCATTCTACTCCCTTTCAATTTCATGTAACAATTATGTACATATACATGTAAAATGTAATATACGTAAACATTGAAATGAATATGGTTAAACTTATGCAGATAATATTTTTTTTTTACCTTTTTAAAATACCATACTACATTTATACATTGAATAATATATCTACTATTCAATAAAACGATTAAAAACATCAAAATTTTATATAAACAAAAATTATATAAGGTAAATTCATTGGTAACATTAGTGGCATAACCGTTTTGCGAATACATCGGTACCGTATTTTGTCTAAGGTTCTTACTGACCAGGTCACGTGAAACAGTGGGCGGAGCGATCCCTTCTCTGGCGTAATGTCAATTACCGATAGGAGTACATTCCTCTATAAATAGATTTTCGGAATATTTAGGTCATCAACTCATCATTTTATTTACAGCTTTCAGATACATGTAAAACAATAACATACCATAATAACCCACTGTGTACTACAAAATGATAAATAAAAATACCCCGAAGAGCGCGATTTATTGACGGAAAAGGTTATTTCATTTGAAAATGCTTGCATTGCGAAATTCTCCAGTTCGCTATTCATTGTACATATCGCGACATTTCATTCAAGCACCCTCATACCGATCGGAATGATCGGCTTTTATTATGACCGACTAAAAGGCTCGAGAAGTTGCTGTCGCCCTTTCTCATTCCATTAAGGGCGCCGCGCTTCGGCGCGGACGCCAAAAAGGGCACATGTCATTTGTGTCAATATCTCGAAACCAATATTCAACGACTTTCACTGCCAGTACATGTATTTACAATATTAACGCGTGAGTGACATTCTGAGGTCAATTAACGCACTCATCTGTGAAAAAATACGTCAAAAGATTTTTTTCATAACTACTACAAATCAAACTTATTCAAACAGCTCTACAAAAACATCCAAATAATAATAATAATAATAATAATAATAATAATAAAATTAATAATAGTAATAATAACAACAATAATAATAATAATAATAATAATAACAACAATAATAATAATAATAATAACAATAACAACAAAACATGATAAATAGAAAAAAACATGCTACTGTCTACTGATATAAATTTTATCAGGCTCGGCTAAAATGGGCAGAAATGGCTCGGCAAGCCTCGCCCTTTCAAGTCCCATATCAGTTTTGCCTGATAAAATTGATATCAAAAGACAGTAGCATGTTTTTCTCTAAATGTATATGTAATATTGGAAACAGATTTTAAAATCTTCAGCACATGCAATCGTATAAAAAAGAGGATATTGAGTGTAGGTTTAGTACTAAATTTATTGAACTCGTTGAATGCGCGCTAACATTAGCGCGCTTTAACGCTATGTTTATACCAATCTCCACAAATTCGAACTTGACGGAGATTGCCGAGTTGTTACGATTGATACATAACGCAACATTCGGAACACCTCGGGCGACTTCAAGAAATCTCCGAACTTGACGGAGATTGCCGAGTTGTTACGATTGATAACGCAAAAGACGTCGCGTCAAAGTGTTATTACACTAGTTTAATATCGTTTTTATTTGTTAAACAAATAATGGTAGCGAAATTTGAAATTTCAGACCCTGATGCTATTAATTGCAAATGCCGAAATTAGTCCGCTTTTTGAAGCGGTTACTTCCCTTTATATGTACACTTACGCCGAAAAATTCAGGGGAGATCACTGCGTAAAGATTGTCAAATGACAGGCGCATAAATTTTCAAGCAACATAGTTCCCGAATGGTCGAAGATTTCTTATATTGTTTTATTCTTTATAGATATACATGCTTATAGTAAGCTCCATGATGATTTACTCATGTGTTAAACTTCAACTTCAAAATTTTATTGCATTAAACAAATACATGTTTATAGCAAGTACAAAATATATAAACACAAACAACACAAGTACATGGATTTTTTCAGAAGAGCCTTACAATCATATGAATAAAATACAGATCACATTTGATATGATTAATTTCTTAAAGTGTTAGCATGATATATAAATTTGCTTAAACCATTAATTACAGTTAACGATGATTCAGACATTAAATTGATAAACTTTTGCTTAGTCGGCCATGTGTAGTAATACCGTTTAAGATACTTTTTTCTCAAATCGGAGAACTTCGGGCAAATAAGTAAAAATGATATTCATTCTATATTTTGATTAAATTGACAATTTTTACAAAAACGTTCATTTCTTGGAATATTACGATATCTTCCATATTCTATAGCTAAATTGTGTGACGATGTTCTGAATCTAGATAAGGCTATTCTATACTTTGGTTCTTTAATTACACTTTTATTGAAAGTATTTTTCTAAATCAAAAGTATGTTTAAATAAACTGTATGTATCAAGACGAGGTGATTTTTTTTATCAAGGTATACCATTGTTCGTAATACAAACTAAGAATTCTGAATTTAATTGCTTTAAAATCTACCTGTATGCTATATTGGTTTTCCCATACAAATATTAATCCAGATTCATCTAATATTTGTTTAATAGTGTAAGCCCAATTTTTACCATTATAAGATTGTCCATTGTCAGCATCAATTCTTAACAAAGAATATGTTTTAAAAAGGATAGTACTTTCTTGAAGCGATAATAACTTAATCCAATATTTAATCATAATTATTTTCCGTTGAATATACATAGGTGTTCGACCAAGTTCGCCATATAACGCTTCTCGGTTTGTGGATAATTTAGTTCCTAAAATTTTTCTACAAAATGTACAATGAATAGCTTCGACAGCGGGTGCGATGTGTGATCCCCATACCCCCAGCGTAATTTAAAGTTGATGATACGAGAGAATCAAACAATTTTATTTGCTGTGAAACGGGTAAATCTACTTGATTAAAGATAATAAACAAATTATGAAGAGCGAAAGACGCATGTTGTGCTATACGTTCCTGCGTTCTATTCCATTGTCCGTTTTTGAATAGATGTACACCTAGATATTTAAAGGATTTGACAACTTCGATTTTTGTGTTATATAAGTAAAAATCATAATTTGTGTGACGACCGTTTTCAAAAATCATTATTTTTGTTTTATTAACATTAAGTTTCAAATTGTAATTATTACAGTATAATTCTATATCGTTTAATAATGATTGTAATGTTTTAGGGATTTTAAAAAAAATCGCAGCGTCATCTGCGAACAATAATAGAAATATTTGCATATCACCAAGATTAATTATTCCGTCTAAATTATTCCGTGTACTTTCCAAAATATCATTAAGGAAAAATAGACACAATAAACTGCTTGACGGGTCTCCCTGTTTAATTAACTCCAACGTATGAATTTATTGGAGTTGACTTGACATTATTATAACGAACGGAAGATTTAACAGAGGTATACATAGACCTTAAGGCAACAATAAATTTAGAACTTACGAGGGTATAATTAGCCCTTCAGTCCAATTTTCTGGAAAATATCCGTGTTGGAATATTTTATTGTAAAGTTTTAATAAAAAAGGTGAAATAAGTTCGAATGATGTTTTAAATATTTCTGCTATAAGGTTGTCCATTCCATGATTCCTGGACTTTTAGAATTATTCTGGGCAAAAACTGCGTTTCTTACTTTCGATTCTGTGAATTCAATATCCAAATCTTCATCTTGGATATAGTTTTACTGACTTTCATTTTCATTAAAATTATTTTCATTCGATTCGGGTCGTTCACCATATAGTTTGTTGAAATGTTCAAATAAATCTTGAAACTGTACATTTACGGGATCAGATGACATCTTTTTATATTGCAAATTAATGTTTCTCCTGTTTCTTAAATATTTATTTCTTGATTTATTAAATTCTCTTCGCGCTTGAAGACATTCGGTATTAAACCATTTATTTTTATTTGAATTAACTTTCCGTTTGTTTTTAGGTAACTTATATTTACCAAATATACTAAACGCATTGTCCCATAATAGTGAAGTAAATAATTGTAGTGACTCTTCAACTGATTCAATATTGTCGCTTAAATTTAAAGTAATACGATTTAATTCGGTTGAATGACTCAACATATTGTCATAGAACTCATTTGCGCGCGAATAATCCCATGAAATGACTGGTTCGCCTTGCGTCGATATTTGGTCACGTGCTTCGAATGAATATTTACAATAGTGTATGGCGCAGTGATCAGAAAATTCATTCAGTGACTGAATTTCAAAATTTGAGATATTCTCGAAATCACACATAATCTATTACCGTTGCTGCAGTATTATTAATAAAAGTAAATTCCCCAATACCGTTATCATGTTTTAACCTGCCGTTTGCTATAACGATATTTGTAGATTTACAAAGGTTTATAAGTCGTTTTCCATGAATATCAAGAACTTTAAATATCTTTGTTTTTTCTTTCTGGTATATTTACATTACTTTCTAAGTCATAATTTGAATCTAAAAACCTATCGTAAATGATAAAATCGCGCTCGTTTGCAGTTCTAGAGTTAAGATCTCCATTTATAAATACTTTTCCTAATAATTTGTATTTCTCAATACCTGATTCTAAAATATCCTAAATCAAAAATATTTACATCATTATGCCTAATAACATTTGATGTATATGGAGGAATATATGTACTACAAATAAAAACATCATTATTAAAGTGAAATAATGTTTTACATATTTTAGTCCAAATAATACCACATTGGTGACTTTCGACAACAGAAATTTTGTCCTTTAAATTTGATTTATAATACAATGATATGCCACCTGAATAGCGTCCCTTTGTAGTATTTGGGGATTTGTTTCCATATAAATGAAATGCACTATATCCGATTATGTCTAAATTGTAACATGTGTTTTTTGAGATCCAAGTTTCTGATAATATGATGATATCATATGACTGAATATTATTCAAAAAGTCTAAATCCGAAATTTTCCTTGAAAGTCCATTAATGTTCCAACTTAAGATACTTAGCTCCTCTCGACTCCTCTATGCACTAATATGGGAAGATTTATAGATTACACCGTTAACATACAAATTTTCACCGACAAATTTCACTTTATTTCCTTTTGATTTCTCTGCTTGATGAACTGTTGACAATTTCTGTCTAGCCTCCCTCCATTCTTTTGGAATCTGAGCTGATACTCCACATTTGATCTCTTTAAGCTTTTCCTTTTTCTGAAACGAGGCTTCTCTAACTATTTCTCTTTCTTTGAAATAATGGAACTTAACAATGATAGGTCTTGGGAGTTTCGCTGTTTTGGGATTTCCAAGCCGGTGCGCCCGATCAAATAAAATGTGTTCGGAATCAATATCTAATTTTGTAGTGATGAAGCCTTTAATTAGTTCTTCACACGTTTAATTTTCTGATGATTTTGTTTGTATAGACGGTTCATCTTGTGACAAACCGGAAGTAGAAGTTGGTTGCTTTGGTTGTGTTGTTTCGGGGGTCTCAGGTATTCCGTAAAAGATAAGATTTTCTCGCATACTACGAAATTCATTATCTAATGTTTTTGCCCGTATTTCAGCTTGTTGTTCTTGTATCATGTTCACAGTTTTATCTAGCGATTTGCGTGCCTGGTCTAGGTTGTTAATCTTATCTTGGCTACATTTTATATCCTTTGCTTGCATATCGTATTCATTACTGAGAAACGAAACAGTGGACTCAACTTCATTAACTCTGTTGTCTATTTCATTCACTTTTACTTCCAAGTCAGCAAATTTCATATTTATTATATTAACTGTATTATCAATTTTTTCCACTTTTTTCCAACAGGTTTAGCGTCGAAATAATAAGTGTTACAAACCCTAATTTAAAATAATATGGTTTTCTTCAGGCCATTACCATATAACTTCACCGTGGCCGAGGGGTTTGCACGCTCGCTTAAGAATCGAGATGTCTGGAGTTCAAACCCCAGTGAGGCATCTCAATTTTTTTTTAAATTGTTTAAGTCAAATAAACATTGAATTGGATATCAGTGTTGCAATTAGTTTATAGCCAATTTACTACAGTTAAAACACTGGAAAGCATTAGCATTAGTGGCACTATACAAAACAAATTGGTTTATAATCTCACAATCTTCACCTTTCTGACATTCTGAGATCCAAACAAATTCAGCACCTTCTGTGCTTTGATTGTAGTACAGTCCCTGGGGACCGTTTGTGTGCAAAAAAGGTCCATGGATAAAGCTAAATATTTGAAGTTTACAAAAATTTTGGGTAGACATGTCAAATCATGGTACGTTTTGAGAAATCCAAGATGGCCGCAAAGATAGCCGCCAAATTATTGAATAATAAGTTATTTATCCATGAAAGTCAAATAGTTTTACCGACTTTCAAGATATCACCAAAGAAGTGTTGAAATTCGTGTATAACCCGGCCCTATCATGATTTGAAGAAACATGGTAAAAGTCTTCTAGAAATTGTTTCACATGCTCTAAACAATGGGGGTTAAAGGCATGATTTTATAAAGGATTTTATATATATGACTATGTAAATCAAGTGACCCTGGGGAAAGTTAATTATTATCAAACGGATCATGATTTAAACAAGCTTAGTATTATATCGTGACATAAATTGATATGGTCATAGAGTGAATGCTTCACACTTAAATATCAAGCATTTTATTTATGGAGAAGAGAATTTTCAAAGCCTTTTCTTTATAACACAAAGTAAAATGACTCCTGGGGTTAGGTCATTTTTGACCAGATTGTCACGATTTGAAAAATAAATTAAGGTCTTTTTGACAATGCTTTTAACCCACAATCTAAGATCTGGAAAAAAAATATAATTTTAAAAAGTTTTCCTATGTGTCTCCATATGAAATAAGTTGACCCTAGGGGTGGGTTAAATTTTCTCCTTTAGGTTATGATTTGAATAAATTTTGAACTGGTCTATACAAGGCTATTACAGAAATAATTAGCTGTAGGCATCGGTTTGGGAGAAGTTTTTTTTTTATCTTTTCCTATATGTAAAATGAAGTGACCACTGGCATAAATGAATTTGACCACAGGGTCGTGATTTAGCAAATTAAATAGTATTCTATACTGTATAGTATTCTCCTGCAGTTATGGAGAAGAATATGTTCATGTTTTTCCTATATTTACACTGTGCAAAAGAAAGTTTACTCCGGGGCTTCCGCAGGGAACATGAATGTGTCTTTTACCAACCATTACCTTGATGTTGTGTCATGCATATCATAAGCACATAGTCTCACGTTGGTGATTGTTTGTGCCAAGTTATTTAAAATCTTCCATAAAGTCAAAAAGTTATGGAAAACATATAACATTGACGTTGGTTGTAGCAACCTGGATGTTGAGGTCTGTAGATTGTGTCGTGGTCGGGATAATTTTTGCTAAGTATTTTTAAAACCTTTGAATTGTCAATAAGTTATAGAGCGGACATGGAAAAAGATGTTTTTACATTGGACCTTTGAGTGTGACCCTGAGACTTGATTATTGTGCTCTGCCAATGGTGTCAAAATGTTGATCATTTCTGCCAAGTTATCTTAATAACATTGCAGCGATTTAAAAGTTATGGACAGACACGAAATGTAGACTTTCTAACATATATGACCTGTATGTGTGACCTTGACCTTGGGGGTAGCAATTCAATTAGTGCGATCTGCAAATCGTCTCATAATGGTGATCAATTGTGTCAAGCTATTTAAAAAAAATCAGAGGTTTAAAAGTTATGGAGGGGACATGAAATGTAGATTTTTATTCATTTGACCTTGACCTTGGGGATAACAACCCAATTTTTGCGTTCTGCACATGTTCTTATACTGGCGATCAATTGTGCGAAGTTATTTTTAAAAAATATCAGCGGTTAAAAAGTTGGAGCGGACACGAAATGTAGACTTTTTAACATTTTACCTTAAAGTGTGACCTTGATCTTTTGGGTAGGAACTCAATTATTGCGCTCTGCACGTCGTGTCATAATGCTGATCCATTGTGCCAAGTAATTTCAAAACTTTTCAGCGCTTAAAAAGTTATGGAGCGGACACGAAAGTGTTACGGACGAACGGACTGACAGACAGAGGTCATTCCTATAATCCCATTTCCGCTACGCGGAAGGTGATTAACAATGTTGGTTGAGTCCCATCTGAAAAAGCTATACATATAAAAGCTCAAGATCTTTTTATTTATTTATGGAAATATTTGAAAACATTACACATTGTCAGTTCTATTTTAACTTCTGTAACTAAGATATACAAAAATCCTGAACCGTTTGAACAATTTTAGTAGAGATTTGTGCAAAAAGCAACAACAAAACAAAATTTCTGTCAAATTTTATCAAATACAGCCTACTTTTACATCACATCAACACTTTTAAAGGCCACGTGGCGACTTTCCTGTTTGATTGAGGAAGACCTTAATATGTTTCCCTCCGTGCATTATTATTTCATAATATTCTATAAAAGCAAATCAGAATTACAAAGTCTATAAGAAATTGAAATTTGGCTTATTCAAGTAAAGAAAACATTAAATAAGGAAATCAAAGTCATATGTTCATCCTGATTTCAAATTCAATAACGTCCTGAACTTGATCTTAATTTAGAACACAATAGTGTTCATGTGCATTACATATGTTGAGAATTGAGAAATGCTGTTTTTCTTCGTCTCCAATTACATTGAAACTATGGTTTTAAGACTGCACTTTTATAATTACTTATTTAAAACAGAAAGCTTAAATGAATTTTGGATACGTTCAGCCACGGTTTATTCCACATGATTTATTGATATGTGATGAGAAAATCATGAAACTGTAACAGTTGATATGATTACCAATATCTTTGAGATTTTATTTGAATGCGTACCTGTATATCAGTTATAGCTTATTACGACGACAATTTACATACTTTTTGTGTGAGTGGAACAAAAATCGCTCCCAAAGTTTTACAAACACATATTTTTCTTATAACTGGTAAGAAACGGTCGAAAACAAAAGCAAAATCTATTATTATTATTGTTATGCACCAAATTTATTAAGTGCCTTTCCGATATATATCACATGTTCAAATTCGTTAAGATCAACAAATTTATATCATAGTTATGAACATTAAGAAAATCAGTAAGAATACTCGACATTGAAATGTTTCAACAATTATACAAATCTAGATATGACTATGTAAAACTATTTGCATATAAACATGCTATTAAATTCTTTTCAACATGATTTATAAACAGACCGCCATCTACTTAAATAGTCACATATTTCTAAAGAACGAAATGAGGCTGCGGTAACAAAACTCATATTGTTGACATATCAGAATAACTTATATTGTATAGTTAATTTGAGACTTTAAGTTTCTGTTTTGTGTACATTCTTCTGTAGCTTGTTTTTTTTAGTTTGGACGTAGTTCCACTTAGTATACTTACAAACCCGAAATTTCCAACCATACAGGGTAACGCACACTGCAGTGACGTTTCATCACCACTATATATTGTATTCTAATATTTTTCAAGGAAATTGAATTCATAGTGATCATCCGACCATGACCGACGCATAACCGCCGCGAATGAAAAATAGTGCTCTGTATTTCTGAAAACTATGATTTATTGCAAATAGAAGAGGAGATAAGAAATTTATTTTTTTAAAATCATGTGCAATTGAGCTTGAATTACGGTATTAGAAATGTAGCAGATATAATTTGAAAGGTCGAGTAATTCTATGAATGGGAATAGTAATTGGTTCATAGTAATTCTATGAATGGAGACTTACTTAGTTTAAACATATTTTATTGTATATATATACATACAAACATAAATTTTCACAATTATACATAAATACTTTTATGTAAATATACAAAAGGGTTGGGCCAAAAGTTATAACAACATTATCGGGGGCCCTCCCCTGAAAAACTGACTGCAATGTTATTTAAAAATAGATGTGAAAAAGACATATGTAAAGTATGATTAATTAAGTTGAAATCTAAGAAAAAATAATCAGAAAAAAGAAATTGTAAATAAATAAATTTTATGATATATGAAAAAAAAACAACAAAAAAACAAAAAACACGTCGCCTACCCCCTACAACAGTTTTACTATGAATTTTGACAGCTGACAATAGTCTAACAATTTGTTTAGAACCATAAAAACAAAGTTTAAAAGAAGATCAAATGTTGTTAAACTATATAAACCTTTTCGTTTCTTTAATAAACCGATGAACATGATGAAATAAAAGCATGTTTTGAGAATTAGTTAAAGTATTTATACCAAAAAGTAACTTTTGCGTACTGAGAGGATGAAATTCTCTTGTATTTCTAAAAAGTTCTATCCTCTGATGATTAAATTTTTTGCATTGAAATAAAAAATGTTCAGCGTCCTCTATTAAAGCACCACATTCACAAGATGGGTTTTGTGTAATATGATTGTTATACAAGTCCGAGTTTAAATTACTGCAGTTATTCCTAAGACGTGTATGGTATACTGTTGGTGAGCGCTCACCGTTTATAAAATAAGACGGAACAATGGGAGGTTTATAAATTTCTTTCAGTTTTCTTTTAAAGTTTGCTAACGAGTCAGATTCTCTAATATTTATTGATAATTCATTCCAAAGCTGTATTGATGACGGTATAACTGATTTTGAGTATATTTCGGTTCTCCTTGTCATAGTAACATAATTGATGTTATTTCTTAAATTATACTGGTTTTCATTTGCATTTTCTACTAAAGGGGGAAATAACTGTGATAAATATAATGGAAGTAAATTATGTTTATCTTTGTATACTAAAACAAGTTTTTGAATTTTTCTTCTTTCTGCCAAAGATACCCAACCTATTTCTTTTAATAATTTTTGAATGGACACTGATCTTGTTAAACCGGTGACAATTCTAGCCGCTTCATATTGCATTTTTTCTAAAATATCTTTCTCGTACTGGGTACAGTTATCCCATAAAAGTGAAGCATATTCAAGACGAGGACGTAAGTATGAAATATATATATTATTGAGTGTACTTCTTTGAACTTTAAACTTTATCATTTTCATAGAACCTAAAATTTTTGATGCCGAAGAAACTATAGTAGTAATATGTTCGTGCCATGATCCATCCTGACTTAGAGTTACGCCGAGGTGTTTATGGTGCTCTACAAAGTTTAATTGAACATTATCAAAGTATAATTGTGGGCGATCTCTATTACAAAACGAAAAGAACATAACCTCGGTTTTAGAAGGATTAAAATTAACCAACCATTGTTTAGACCATTTATTTAACATATTGAGATCATGATTGAGTTTATATTCCATCGTACTAATATTATTTGTAGACACAGCTAAAGAACTGTCATCTGCAAAAAGTCGTGTTATACTTAAAAGGGAATCGGCAATATCATTAACGTAAATTAAAAACAAAAGAGGCCCAAGAACCGAGCCTTGAGGGACACCGCCATGAAGGTAACGTAAAATAGAAAAAGAAGTCCCAACAAAAACTTTCTGATTTCTATTCATTAAATAATTTTCTAGCCAAAGAATTAAATCACCTGATATTCCATACTGTCTTAATTTGAAAATTAAACCCTTATGCCAAACTCTGTCAAACGCTTTTGATATATCACAGAAAACCATACATGTTGATTCTTTTTTGTCTAAAGCTTTACAAATTTGATCATATATATCTATAAGTTGAAAAACAGTTGAATGACCAGGCAGAAAACCTGATTGATTTTGAAATATTAAAGCATTTTCATAGATGTTTAATACATAAAAGCCGCCGCTCAATAACAATTCAGAACAAACTGGAAATATATATTAATACACTTGTTACTAATTATAGTAACAAAATTGCCTATGATTTCGACTGATTATGAGTGTCACGTGACCTAAGTATGAGTTTGCGGCCCCGGGCCGAGAACTAGTTATCAACCCGCCGAACCTGTTCACGTGCACAAACTGAAACAATGACGTCATTTTACGTCATCAAACAGTTAACTGTGGAAGTGAAAGTAGATTTTAAGCACGAATCGCTTAATTTTATGATGAGACCTTTAGCGTATTTCGTATAAACACAGTTTTTAAATTATTTAAATGTAAAGAAATACTATGACATATATATTCATTCCGAAAAAAAAAATGAAAATGAAACTTGCTTAGAACTAGATTCTAGTTTACTTTGAACAAACAAAAAGTAAACAACTCTGTACAGTACAAAATACAGAGAAGGAAATTTCAACTAAAGAAATACCAAATTGTTTTTAAAGATAAATGCTACTATTAGATCAATCAAGTGTATTAAAGACATAAATACACGTCTAAGTTGTGCCAGAAGGTGATAATCGGCCCGCAATATGAATTATGCCCTCGGGCTGAAGCCTTCGGGGCCATTATTCATTTTGCGGGCCGATTATCACCTTCCGGCCCTAGTCTGTCGTGTATTAATCTCTTAATATCAATCAATCTTCAAATTCAAATAAACATAAATAAGAAACATATTAATCAAAGCAACTCTATTTCAAATACATGCAAGCTAAAACATATGCATAAAAAACTTAATAATTTAAACATTTCAAAAATTAAGGGTGGGCGGGAGCGGTTGAAAATTTTTCAAATTTTCACTGAACAAAGTGTCTATCAAAACTGTAAAGAAAAAAACGCGAGAAGACTATATAAAGCTGTACGCGTAGTGATATAAAAATCAGTGAAGTAGAAAAATATTAACCAATGAAAAATTATGTAACATTCGATAATTAGAAGATTTTGTAAGTAAACAAAATGCTATAACTTTATCATATAAAATGCGTATTAGCCATTTTTCAATAATTTGGCGGCCATCTTGGCGGCCATCTTGGATTTCTCGAAACGTACCATGATTTAACATGTCTACCCATTTTTTTGTAAACTTCAAACATTAAGCTTTACATTGGTATAACATTTATCCATGGACCTTTTTTTGCACACAAAAGGTCCCCAGGGACTAAACTATTGTATATTCTGATCGAAGATCAGTAAATACAAAGCTGACATTCAATCTCTGACACAGCGGTTTAACGACAAACCTAATAACAAGTAGTTCTCAAAACAGTTTAAAACTAGCGATATAAAAGAAAGAAATATTTTTATTTTGTTAAACTCCCAGCATTGAATTACTATTTGTTTACATGTTTAGTTTCTTAGCGTAGGTTTGACCGAAATACCGCGTCCTTTCTGTGTATTCATACTATTGTGTTCGAGGTCCTTATCCGAAGACAATCGCAACTACTCGGCCCTTTCCGTCAGTCTTCGGATAAGGACCTCTTTTATATATATGTTTATCTCTTACAAGAAAAGCATTGATGCAAAGCATCAAAGGGCGTGCAACAGATATTCTTATAAACTTTTCAATGGTTAATTGGTTTTTTACCAGAATTGTATATCAGACGATAGACATTGTTCATCATGAACTTTGGTAGGCATGCTAGAGATTAGAATATTAAATAATGTTTTTTTTCAACAGGAACTTGAAATTATATCAATATTAACGATAAAATATACAGGTTTATTATATCCAAAATACAACCCCTGTATGGTATAAGTTTATTCATACTATATAAAGAGTATTTTTGGATGTCATCATTAACATTGGTTATTTGATAGAATTTCAAGTTCATGTGGTATTTTCGTTGGAACATGCAAAATAGTAGTCAAAATGAACTAAGTCTGTTAATTGGTTTATTGGAGGGGTTAATGAATTTCTTCAAAAACCTGACCCACCCGTGTGTTTACATTCACCCATTATAACTCGTGTTAAAATTGCAGACGAAAGTTTCTGTTGTTGAAATGTCACAATGTCACAATATTCGGCACTCAAAAAAAGAAAAGACAATTTCAAAATGATATAACAATTCGTAAAAACGGCATACTTAATTTGTTTCTATAGATTTATAAAGAGTGCAATTAATTGTTTGAATATGTTTGCATTTCATTTCCTGCAAAATTCTCCAGTTCGTTATTCATTGAATATGTTTGCATTGCGAAATTCTTAAGTTCGCTATTCATTGTACATATTACGACCTTTCATTTTTGATAATCAAACACCCTCATACCAATCGGAATGATCGGCTATTATGACTGACGAAATTGCACTTGCCCTTTTACAAAATCTGATTTCGTTCCATAAGAGGCGTCGCGCGACGGCGCGGAGTCCAACAATCTGACATTTGGTTAAAAAGAAACATAACATGAGAAATAAGAAAACAGCAGTCTTTAAGTTTCCAGGTTTAACTCAGACTGTGCAGTACATGGTAGTACTGAATTATTGAACTCGTTTGATAAAATATTACTACTTTCTTTAATTAACAAACGACTTAAATGAATTAAGTAATAGAAAATCACATATCCAAAATAAGTAGAGTTTACAGTCAAAACTAAAAAGAAATAACTGTAGGATCTATTTGGAGTCAGAATTAAAAAAAAGTTCTAAACTTTGCATTAGAGATCTCGTTTTCAAGTTTATCGCATGAAAAGTATTTCTTATTTTTATAAGCTAACTTTCTCTGTATTTGTAACTAGTAAAGAACAGAATATTGAGTTTTTCTTCTTTTGCTTAAATTGTGGCATTCATCGAAGAAAATGGTATGTGATTTCAAAAATGATATATATTTTAAAAGAATTCTTATGAAAAAGGTAACAGAAATATTTCATGGATTTTTTTTTGGTTGAAAATATGGAAAAATATACTGAAAAACATTACAAAAGGAAAAAAGATTTTTCAGACATATGTATAAGTTATTACCCCAAATAAGTGGCTTGCCCGGCTATAGAATACACGTGAAAATCAAGTAAAAACAATTAAAAAAGATATAGAATTCTATACCTATCAATGAAATTTTCAGTGTCAGTTCTAGCTAGGCGCCGTTGAACGTTTTAATAGCCAGAGCAAAAAATAATTTAGGGTAGATGTGATATATACGCGCTGCATTTTGAACAATCTTATGAATGTTTTTTTTTTATTTTCTACTTTTGCAATCTGTTTTTTTTTCTTTCATTTTTGTTATTTTAGTCTGATGCTGATTTTTTTAAAAATAAGTCAGTGTTCATGTAATTTATTTTTTTTGTTTACATTTGTTACAATGTCACGAATGTGTTTCCTATTCTAATTAAAATCTGAGACCAAAAATATATTATTTTTCCAGTTAAAATATACAAACCAGGGTATGATTTTTTTAAAACTAACGCAGAGATATAGATAAATCTACATCTCTTATAAACGTTATTGCTATGACAAAACCGGTAATATCTTTTCCGAGATTTATTGGCGTCCGCGCCGAAGCGCGGCGCCCCTTTATGGAATGAAATCAGATTTTGTGAAAGGGCGACAGCAACTTCTCGAGCCTTTTAGTCGGTCATAATAAAAGCCGATCATTCCGATCGGTATGAGGGTAATTAAAAATGAAATGTCGCGATATGTACAATGAATAGCGAACTGGAGGATTTCGCAATGCAAACATTTTCAAATGCAATAACCTTTTCCGTCTCTTCGGTTTTTTATTTATCATTTTGTAGTACACAGTGGGTTATCATGGTATGTTAAAAGTTGATGACCTAAATATTCCGAAAATCTATTTATAGAGGGATGTACTCCTATCGGTAATTCAGGTCTCTCCCGGTCTATTTTGACCGTGATACTAGTGACCGGCGAAAAGTATCACACGTTTATTGTCCGGTCTCTCCCGGTTTTGGAGTATATGTTTGATATCGTTTAGAACAGAACAAATATTTTACAGATAAATAAGCTTTTTTCTAAAATGAATGTTTGTCACTTAGTTTGGTTACAATTATTAATAAACATAGATCAACTCTCAAATATATTGATTATTATTATACATAAACATACAATTCGAAAAAAAAAACAAAAAAAAACAACAACAACAATAGCATGTTTCATTTTATCTATATGAGATAAAAACAATAAATATGTACAATAATTGTGAAAAAAGGTACATTTTTATGGTTTTAATATGACACTGTCAACTTTGAAACATTTTATTTAATTTGTTATTCGTGTTTAGTAAAGATGCCGAGGAATTATTCAAAGTTACAAATTAGATTTTATTAATTACATTATTGATTGATTGATAATTTAAAAAATGATAAAGAAAAATACAAATGTACATGTACATGGTTTAAGAATAAACAATATTATAATATATTGAAAGATTAACGATAATTTACTGACTTTTTCCAGTTAAGTTTTGACTTATAATCGTCGGTCAATATGACATTTGAATTCTTAAAATTTATTTTACAATTTTAATAAAAAAAGAATAGTAAACGTAAAAAACTCAGTATTAAAATAGCACATAAAAACACAAAAAGAGAGAGGAAAACAATATTCATAAAATCTGTATTTTTGTTATTAAAATAGATATTACAGAACAGAACAGAACAGAAATTTTATTCAAGATTTGTACATGGTACATCATCTTACAATTTGTACAATTTAAATATACTATACAATAGTCACATGCCATTTAATGTAAATAAATATAGCTATAGATCTTAACATACATACTTTTAACAATGAAAATATAGATAAAAATACAACATGAAATATTCTGTTTACTTCCTACATAGAGGATTAACCATTCATTATTACATATTATAAGACATGGATGTTCTATTAGACATAGCATCTCTGATATAGTAAGCCAAGTTACACAATATTTTCTTATTATTACAATTTAACAATTCAATAAATTTGAACATACTTGGTCTAACATAATAGTATCTCTAAATATATTTTTTACGAATTTCAAGAAAACAGGTACATACTAATATAAAATGGTATTCATCTTCAATATCACGAAGATTACAATATATACAATATCGTTCATTTCTAGGAATTCTGTTTACACCATAACGTCCGGTTTGTATCAGTAATGCATGTGAAGACATACATATTCTACATGTATTTATATAAGTTCTAAGATTTCCAGGTATAAGATCTAAATAATGTTCATAACCAAACCCACTCTTCAAATTATTATTAATTATAAAATCTTAGTATAGGTTAGAGTGCATATTGGGTGTTCTTCGTAAATAAGAAAGCTAAAAAGGAGCGGAGCTTGCGAAGCGACTGTAGCTTTCTTATTTACGAAGAACATCCAATATGCACTCTAACCGGCTTAGTGCTCCGCCCATTTTTTTTCCGCCCAACACACTGCGTGACGTCACAAGATAAACCATATTTGGAAGAGGTAGCGGTACACATTTTCGGGTCACGTGTTTTGCATAGCTAATTCCCGCATTCTGTGTAGGTAAATCAGACAATATCACGGTGCATATCCATATCGGTACCCTCTTTGCGAAATATTCTCAAACGGTACCCTCTTTGAACATGCACAGGTCATTCTCTGCAAAAAACAAACCAGCGATGGATAACAATGCAGTAAAGTTTCATTGTAATATTAAGGAAAGGAGGTATGACACGTAGAAAAGATGTATACCACGGAGCACTAGAATGTTTTATTTATGTGCCGAATTGTCATGTGCCCGATTTTCATGTACTGCAACTTCACAATAAGCTACAAAAAGTCGACATGTCTTGCCTCGCCCGTCACCTCGACATATTTTTCGGGCTGAAATGAACCTGTGGCTTGATTACATATGCATCATACATATTTATTATGTTCATATACATGTCATCTTCGGACAAATGGCAGTATATTGTCACAAATAAATGTAAAATTCATAAAAACACCCTACTTTCGGTTTTGCAGCGACACGGGCTGTAATATTTACATAAAAAGTAAGAACTATTACATACATACTTTGTTGGAATAAATTGAACTTTTTATTTGGAAATTATAAAATGATACTGGTTCCGTAAGTAATAAAACATTTTTTTACTGTTATTTTGCCTGTTTTCATTTCAATGAACCTCTTTTTAATTATATGCTGTAGTGACGATATACATGTGCGTGTACGGAAAAAAACATGATGCATAAATATTGATTAGTAGGAGTAAACTTCAAGATCTCTGCACATGCGTATATTTCACTTTAGCGCTCTTCGAAACTTAGCTCCGCCCACTTGCGTTTTATAATATAAAACGTCCAGTTTATATAAAATCTGTTCTATTAAGATTTGAAACCTGAAAATTTGAAAAATCCTCGTCGGTGATTGGCTTAAAAAAATTGGCGAGCACTAATTACAATTATTGTATAATAAGCAATAATGCTCAACATGACATGGTAATATAACCAGTGTCACATTTTTACTAAGTGTGAACAGATACCTTAAGAGGGGGTCTTCGCTAATAGCGATTACATAATAAGGGACAATTCCACAAGTGTGGCGTTACACATGGGTATGGATTATAAATGATTGTATACATGTATATCTGTTGCCAATCAAAGTTCATAATGAACAATGTCTTCCGTCCGTTCATTTTGGTAAAAACCAATTAACCATTGAAAAGTTTATAAGAATATCTTGACATCATATGTCTACTAGGTCATTTTCACTTTCTGCATTTCTTGCTTGGACGCCCTTTGATGCTTTGCATCAATGCTTTTCTTGTATACTATTTGATGCACGTCAACTTGTGTGCAAGATTTCAGATTATTTGCTCACTATAAGTGCAAAATGACCCAATATAATGAAAAGTGGTTAAACGCTTATAACCCAAATCGGACAAGAATTACACAAAATCGCGGATTTATATATTACATTGTAATTAAGATCCTTGACAAAATAGAATTTATATCTAAATCAAATCTGAGTATATATATTTAATATATACCTATAAATGAAATATTGAGAAATATTGATGAAATAAAACGCTTATTTTCATTTTCGTACTTTCACTGTTAAAAAGTATTTTAGTGAAACATATTTTCCGTGTTTTCACTGGTGTCTTGCCGGACTTCTTTCTTTTTTTAAATTCTGCCAGTACACAATATTTAAGGAATAGTCTTCCAAATTGTAGAGACAAATGAATATAATAAACAGAAAATTCAAATTTTTTCTATAAATATTTGATTTCTTGGCTACCGCCACTCATGAAATGTATATTTTCATACTACTTGATGAAAATAATTCGTGTATTTACAGAAAAAAACCTGAATATCCTTTATATATTTTTAACATCTTTTGCATATTCGTCCGTTTTAAATGTCCCTGCAGTTTATCTATGTAAGAATGTATTTTTTATGTGTTTAGGTTTTAGGACCTCAGTGGAGCTCCTTTAATTAAATACCTTAACAAATATATATCATAAACCGTTTTTAACTTTAAGGTCCCAGCTTCTTTCAATATTTCATTTTGATACCACTTCCAATTGTTCTTGCGTCTTAATGCTCGAATGACGAATAAAAACTGTTTCGCGCATGTCACGTGATGGTGTGCCAACCATGTTAACTTTTTGGTCCAGGCGGGGAACAATAGTTTCATATAAATACATAACAAA
>NW_026857565.1:0-25662 GCF_026571515.1 Ruditapes philippinarum | reverse complement strand
CCTTTTTTCCAAATATATAACCTAATTGTATTGGTGTGACATAAAACCAAACAAAGCAAACAAAAATATCACATGACATTGCTTGTATATTTAAATTAGTCAGCCGCTTAGTGTAATAGCGGCAGACAGATTTATCTGGTATAATTTTTAGCTTTTCTTAATAAAATCCAAGCGTTGAAATTAGTCCCTTTGAACTGAGACCTCCGGTTTTGACCTGTGAAATTCTAAAATTGAAGTGAAAATGAGCTTGTAAGTCATATTTAGTTTAAATTTTCTGCTGCAGCATGAAAATATTATTACTTGTCAAACAATAATCAGCATCAAAAGAATTTGAAAAGTGACAGGGTATATAGTTCTGTCTGCAGGTACTGTAATATTTGAATAGAAACTGTAAAACCATAAAGATAATGTGAAAATACTCTCCATAATTTATTCAGCAAATTCTTTGACTGAAGTGATTTGTGTTTTAATTCCCAAAAAAGTTAAAAAAAATAACCAGATGTTAACTATTTATTCAAGTCTATGAAAACTTTTGTGT
Organism: Ruditapes philippinarum; assembly: GCF_026571515.1. Classification (NCBI taxonomy): domain Eukaryota; kingdom Metazoa; phylum Mollusca; class Bivalvia; order Venerida; family Veneridae; genus Ruditapes; species Ruditapes philippinarum. Next base: position 25,124 of record NW_026857565.1, on the reverse strand, counting down.
TTTGACTTTTAACACAAAGGTTGATTTCATGAACTTTCTGATACTAAATCAACTGATATTGAATGAACGCCATTATAACAGTCCTAAATTTCACACTGTAACTATAAGGTAATGTAAATGGACTGTTAAAAGAGAATAAATACAGGACAAGTCCATATCAGAAATTTGGTTGGCTAATTTAGTCCTTCAGATTTTCTGAAGGCTCCTAGCAGAAATTCAGGAAAAAAATCAAAAAATCATGAAATATGATAGGTTGAAAAACTTCTATGATAAGTTGAAAAACTACTTTATTTTACGTTATTTTATACACAGGCAATAGATATTATTTTAGATCGGGAATAGGGCCTTTCCTTTATAATATGGACCCTTATGATTGGGCAAAAATGCCCTGAATTATTTGTATTTAATGCTTTAAAAGAAATATTAAAGACTTATTATTTTGTGTGCTCCATTTCGTTATGTTGAATTTGTACACAAATGTTGATTTATTTCCAGACACTACTACATGATTATATGTCTGGAGTTTTTGAATATATTTTTTGGTTTGTTAATTAGGAGTACTGGTATTGAGGTTCCCTTTGTGACAAGTATGAAAATATCTTGCTTAGATAATCATTATTTACAAAAGTATTGAAACTAGTGTAACAGATGGGTGTTATATAGATCTAACATGATGATATGGCAGTATTACATGACTGAGAGATTTTGCTATAGCTTACCATTATGAGACAGAGTGTCAATTTATGTTAAATTAAGGTCACTGTGGCCAAGGTCAAGGTCATTTTCAAAGGTCAGATAAAAATATAAAAATGTGTGTATAGACAATTTAGTTGTTGTGAATTGATTGATTATATAAACAATGTTCTTAATCATAAAACTGAGTCATACCAGGATAATACAGGTCACTATATAAATTATGAAAGGTCAAGGTCTCCAGAAATGATGAAATGTCAAGATTTTGCTGGGAGTTTATATTATGATTAGACAGCTGGACTTTAGAAATGCTTGAATTAAATGTTCACAAACATAAGACGGTAGTGTCAGATGAATGAATCAAGAGAAAATGGAGCCAAACTTCTAGATCTAATGCATAGAATGATTTAAACATATAAACTTCAGGGAAATGTTTAACATTGTGAGGCAAAGTATTGCATGTACAATTTTAAAGGTCCCTGTAGCCAAGTTCAAGGTCATATACATTTCAAAGGTTAGATTAAAATAATGAAATATGTGTATGTTTGAATTGATGGATTATTATCACAAATGTTAACAATTATGAAAACTAATAGTGCTAGTATAATTCATGTCAGTAATGTATATATGTACATTTATATATGCAAGGTCAAGATCATCAGAGATTATTAATTGTAAAGATTTAAGTCTAAATCATACATTCTACATGTATGAGATTTAAAATACATGTAGTATTACTTGATACAATATAATGTTTACCATCATGAAACATACATACATCATGAAACATACATGAACCAGGCCTGTAGGTCAAAGATCAAGGTCACACTCAGAGGTTCTAGGAAAATCTTGTCCATAGTGAAATGAGGGCTTGTTATATATAAACTTGGCACAAAGCTTAAACACAGTGAGGCAGAAAATAAAAAAAGTCCCTCTCTCAAACACTCACTGTGGTTGGTGGTCATGGTCAAATGCAGAGGTCCCAGGTCTGATAAAAAAGATTAAAATGTTAGTATTAACTTTAAAGTCATCATGAATCTAATTACGTATTTATTTATGTAAATATTAACTTTTATGAGACTAATCATTTGTTATGGCACTCTTGTGTATTTAGAGGAATCCCTGACATTTCAGAAGAATCCATGATTAAAATACATAGGATTATAAAGTCATACTCACTGGTACATGTAAGTACTATAACTGACTGGTATGTTAATTAAATGTCAATACTACAGCTACAGATATAATGATTATTCAAATTATCGCTTTATTTCTATACTCATCTATTTCTCATCTAACATAGCTTTGTATGAAGAAATTCCTATATTCGTCACAGTGAATTGCATGAGGTTATCCTGATACAGTTGACAAGGGAGTGTTATTGTTGATTGATGTACAGCAATGTGTCATATTGCATTTTGCAGTCAGCATATATTCACAGTTATCACACATGACTGTGACAGTCTATTTATATTGTTGTTATTATACCCCCGCACAACGAAAATGTAAGGGGGTATACTGGAATCAGCTTGTCCGTCCGGCCATCCGTCCGTCCGGACATCTCCCCGTCCGTTGGATTTTCCTTGTTCGCCCAATAACTTGAGATGCCTTTGGCCCACAGTCTTCATATTTGGCATGGAGATTAGTTATGATTAGTAGATGACCCCTATTGATTTTGAGGTCACTGGGTCAAAGGTCAAGGTCACAGGGGCCTTGACTAAAAAAACCTTATCCGCCCAATAACTTAAGATTCCTTTGACCACCAGTCTTCATATTTGGCATGGAGGTTAGTCCTGATTAGTAGATGACCCCTATTGATTTTGAGGTCACTGGGTCAAAGGTCAAGGTCACAGGGGCCTTGACTAAAAAAACCTTGTCTGCCCAATAACTTGAGATTCCTTTGACCCACAGTCTTCATATTTGGCATGGAAGTTAGTCATAGTTAGTAGATGACCCCTATTGATTTTGGGGTCACTGGGTCAAAGGTCAAGGTCACAGGGGCCTTTACTTTAAAAAGCTTGTCCACCCAATAACTTGAGATTCCTTTGACCCACAGTCTTCATATTTGGCATGGAGGTTAGTTATGATTAGAAGATGACTCCTATTGATTTTGAGGTCACTGGGTCAAAGGTCAAGGTCACAGGGGCCTTGACTAAAAAAAACCTTGTCCGCCCAATAACTTGAGATTCCTTTGACCCACAGTCTTCATATTTGGCATGGAGGTTAGTCCTGATTAGTAGATGACCCCTATTGATTTTGAGGTCACTGGGTCAAAGTTCAAGGTCACGGGGGCCTTGACTTAAAAAAAGCTTCTGACAAAGTGGTATGCGGGGGTATTAACGCCATGACAGTGGCAGTTCTAGTTTCAAACTATTATTAGTTTTGTAGCATCAATTTCATTTCAAGATTTGAACTCCTGCTGAGGTTTTTTTTTTAATTGACATGACTGGGAATAACTTTTAGAGCTTAATGTTCCATCTAGACCAATAACTTGTGTCCAAAATCCAAAATGATTATTTGAATTGCTTTTGACTCATTGGGCTTAAAGTAGCAGAAAAATATGATATTCAATGAATTTCTGAGTATATAAATTATCTTTTGTATATCTGTCTGTTAAGCCCGAGCTGATCTATGTAGGTTTTAAGGCTTTTGGCCCTCAGTGGAGTTCAAACATTATAACTTACAGTACAATACAATGTAATATAAGTTGGCTTATATATACTTTAATTAAAGGGCCCTCAATCTACCAAATCTGCCGCCGATGGTTTTTCTCACTTAATTGGAAAGAGGCCTTAGCCTCTTGATTGTTTGAAGAATTATCACTAAAATTGTTGATTTGGAAAGTAAAAAAGCTGTTGTTAATTCAAATTTTTGGGAAAATAGCATGATTTTAAAAAAATATACCATTGGGAAGAGGCCTTTTAAACGCCTTTGTTATAATAGGTGAAAGAATCATTGATTACAGTATGTTTGAACCTTTAATGTAAGGGCTAATATCATAAGCAAGAGTATGCCCATGTTATAATGATGTCATGTAAAACTTAGATAAAATTGACATATAAACTGTTTGTTTTGACATTAGAATATTTTGTTATACAGATGTGTAGGTGGTATAGAATGTATAGAATGATAATATACATGTTATATATGAGCCGTGTCATGACAAAACCAAGATAGTGCGTTTGCGACCAGCATGAATCCAGACCAGCCTGAGCATCCGTACAGTCTGATCAGGATCCGTGCTGTTGGCTATCAGTTTCTCTACTTGTTATAGGGTTTGTAAGCGAACAGCATGGATCCTGATCAGACTGCGCGAATGCTGGTCGCAAACGCACCATGTTGGTTTTGTCATGATACAGCTCATATGGTATGAGATATTGACGTGTGTTTACATGTTTATACTATCAGGCTGTAAAGCATCATTTTATACAATCCTATTACATTCTGTATATACCTCTGGTCTAATGAAGCTTGAAATTACGATACAGAAATCTCATGTCATAGATTTTATTATTGTAGTGTCTATGGCCAAATCGAACACCATTTATACATTACGTAGTCAGAGATAAATTCTTTTGTTGAGTATTGATGAATCGAACAGTTATTTTTTTCATTTTAAAAAAGAATAAGCCAAGCTTTTATGATCGCTGTGTTGTTGATGTTGTCATCTTGCAAAAACTTTTACGCAACCCATTATTCAAACATTTTATAAGAATTTAACATGAAACTTGGAATACATGCTTATCATGACAAGTTTTAGTCATAAGACAAGGGGCATAATTCTGAAAGGTATATTTTTGGATTTGTGCCCATTTTTAATCGATTTTACAACTTTTTATCATGTACAACTAATTTGTGTTAATCTGAAGATAAATAAGGTTAATTTTAAACAATGTTGCTTGAATTTTAAGTTTTAACGGCACATTTTCCTCCTAATTAAATCAACATGACTATCATTACTTAAAAATTTCTTTGCACTGTAATTTACAATCTAATAAATTGTATGATATTTGATTTCTCTGTCTTGTTATAAGACTTTAAATGTCAGTCATACCATTAAGTTTCCAAGTAAGGACAACTTCATACTTATCGGCTGTTGCTATGGAAATTTGAAATTTTATACCACTTCAAAAAGGAGAATTAGACTGGGAATTCTAGTTATTAATTGGAAAGGTTAAACCTTTCAGAAAAATCATTTGCTTGTTTTTCGTGTCCAATGACAGTCTTTAAGGATTATAATAATCCTACTTTTTTATTTCAAACTAGGCCTATATGGGCAGTAGTGTTAACAGTAACAGTATTGACAGCAACAACAAAATGAGTGTGTAATCAAAGCTTGTATACAAACATATTATTGTCTGACAAATACAAAATAAGACTTGAGTACTATTGTATCATTAATAAAGACGGTGACGAAGTAACATACAAGAATTACACCATGAAATTCCTGATACTGTGGTGACACAGTGCCATAGCATAATTACAACATGGGAAGGGCTGTCATTTTAAGATTTTTTTAAGAAGGCTTACTTTGAATTTGAGGCGGTCTTAATAAAACAAAGATTGTTTTCTAAGTTTTTAGGTGGCCCGCAATGCATTTGAGACTGTCATTATATCCTCCAGCCACCTCTTAATGACAACCCTGCATTGGGCCTCTGAAGCTGGTCCATACTGTAATGACACCACTCAAATGCATGACTGGCAATTCTAACATGATGATATATGTCATAATGTGAATACAAATATGATTAGTATAATAAGATCTTAAATAAATAAAGACAATACTAGACAATAACGGTGTCATTAGAAGGTGGTAAACATTATTGTACAACAGACATTATTCTTTGTGTTATAGAAATTCTAAATTAAAAATAATTTGATTTGCTTCTGACTCTTTCCATATAACTTTATCAGAAGCGTAATTATGGTCCAGGGGTAACATGTTTACTTAGGATGTGAGGTAGGGGTTCGATTCCAAGTCCAGGCAACTGAATTTTTGATTAATTTTGACCAACCTATACAGGAATTTATAGTTCTTAGGTACAAATGTTATATAAATGATTTCAGTCTGATACGTAAGTAGGTCACAAGAGCCAAAAATAGACTTTAAAAATGAGATCTTTAAAAATCTTCCTCTCAGAAACTGCAGTGCCCAGACCTTAGATATTTGACAATTGTAGCATCACCTTGTGGTCCTCTACAAAAAGGTATATAAATTATATTCCTGGTGTCAAAACTGGCCCATTCTTGGGATCACTTACATTTTAAAGACTTACAAAGTAAAATAATAAAATTAATATACAGTAAATCCTCTCTATGAAGACCACTTACGGGACTGACTCAAAGTGGTCTTAATAGTGAGTTGGTCTTAATAGTGAATAAGTCACTTTAATAGCTGATGAAGTCCAACTTAACTTAATGTATACCTTGTATAGTTTTATGCACTATGTAAATGTACTTAGTTAAATAAGTAAAAAGAAACAGATATTTTTTAAACAAAAAACATTTTTATTGCATGATAATATGATACATCATTAATATAATGAAAATATTAATCTAGTGTGTTAAGTCTCCCCTTTAGAAGAAAAATATGCGGTATTAAATATAGTTATAACTCTCATTATGATTTATACATTAATTACATACAGTATCAAAATAAAGCACACATGAACTGATAATTTGGTGTAATTATCAATTTTTACCATACTTGCTATAAATTGTGATGCACAACAAACAATTTTAAATGCTATTTACCTGTTTATAACATCCTAATTACGCTGACAAATTAATCGTTTCTCTTAGATTAATTAGCCAGAAGTGGTTTAAACTGATCATGTTGACGCTTGAATGCTAAAGATACATCGTTAAGCAAGCGTCTAATCAATCGATATATATTAATGACCTCATTTGACCCGGTGTATTTGTTTACGCCAAAGGGGAAGATTATGACAATTAATGGGGGGCAACAAACACAAAGTGATGTCTGGCCATTATGTTGCATGGTCGTAATACAGGTTAATGTTTTGATAAGAAATACATACAAATGTCTGACACAGAGCTCCAGATAGCATGCGTATAAGCGTAAAATACGCATAGAAAATCTAAAATACGCATCACTTTCAAAATTCGTGCGTCACAGTTACGCACAACAAAATGAAAATACGCTCGTATGTCAAAATTTATGCGTAAAAGAATAGAAGTGTAAACATTTGATATGTAGAAAGAAAATGTTTTGAGCATAAAATACAATATATTTCCACTTAATTGCATTGAAAACTAAAAATTCTGTTGTCAACAACGCATGTTAAAAACGAAAGTAGCAGGAAATACAGAAGGGAGGTAACTCCCGTAGATCTATCAACCTGTGAAATTATTGATGAAATATGTGCCAGATAATCATCGTAGGAGTTAACACAGTATTAAGTTTGTTTAGGCATCTATTGACATACTTATGCCTCAATATAAACAAAAATATATTTTAATTTCTTTAACTTTAGTTGTTGGAACAAAATAACATGTTATTCACCTGCAGTTTTGTACTCAATATTTTCGTACCCAGTCTACAGTTACGGACAATTTTCTCTCAGACCAATAATTTTTTTAAGGAAAGATGGTACATGCCAACAAAAATAAAGAAAGAAAAATATTGACTCCTAGAAAATAAAATAACTTGAGGGCTTCCACTAGTGGAAGTTTGGGAGTCTTTTACTCCTTCAATTGGCCTGTGACTTCCAAAAATCAATACTTTCATTCTTTACCTATATAATGTGACTTCCAATATCAGAGATTTTGAAGTCTTTGACTTCCAAATTTTGAAAATGGAAGCCCTGATGATTTTGCTGTGTATCCTAAACTTGAGTTCCAGTATACTCTGGAAGTCTGACTTTACATGGCATGTTTTGTATTGTTTCACATTAAATCAGTATTTAATTTGTAAAGGTTTTTCTAAAAAAAGAAAATAAACAAACAAACAAACACAACAATAAGTTTAATTTGTTTATAAAAAATGCAAAATGCTTTTTTGACAGATTTTACCCCTTAAGTTTTTCAGAATTTGCATTTTACTCCTCACTCTAAATTTTGAGGGGTAAAAACCCCTTGGCCAAAAAAATTATCTGGAGCTCTGCTGACAGAAGTGGTCGTTATGCCGGATTAGAGACGAGGTCGGTATACTGGTCATTTTTCTCAATGAATAAAGAAGGCAAATATTTTGTACTTTTAAAAAGTGCCCGTAATAACGGCGTGGTCCTATTTGTGGCGTGGTCGTTAGGTGGCATTTTACTGTAGTCTTCTTGTGTGAAATTACAATGCCAAGAGCTTAGGTATTGGTCATGAAATATTTTATAGCAGACATCTACACATTTTTGAAGAATTATGCAAGCTAGAGAAAAAATGACAAACCCAGTATGACTTCATTACTGGCTATACCCTTTTCTAGCATGAATCTCAGTTGAGCGGTCCAGCCATCATGGTCCTCTTGTTTAAGAGATGTGAAGATTCTTAAAAAATTAGCCAAGATATGCCAGAAAAAATTAAGAAGAAAATGTGCATAGGTAAGAAACTCTGGTCAAGCAAAATTCCATGTGCACCAAACTCAAACTGTTATTGTAAAAAAAAATCTAGAAGATAGGAGCTTTTATTTTTTCTTTTCTATTAATTATCTGATGATGTTTCAGGCTTCCCGAAACTGCTGAAAAATTTGCCTGACATTCGGTCAGACAAACTTTCAATTCTTGTCTGACCGAAAGAACTTTTGTCTGACCGAATTTTTTTTCCAAATATATGTATATGGTAATACCTTTGTGTTTTTTTTTAAAAACATAACAACTTTTAAAGATTTGCAACACAATTTTATTCCCTTAAATAAAACATTAGTTTATCCAGATTGATGGACTCTGTCTGGAAATCAAAACATTCATGATCAAAGCGGCCATTTTTCCATTTACCGAAAAAATTCTCGGCGGGCGCCTGGACTCGTATTCCTTTTGTTTCGCTTTTTTTTCTTCATTGGATAGTTTACGATTTTTGCCGGGGGTAGCGCCAGCTTAATAATGTAGTAACACCGACATTTTGGTTATTGACAGTCGTATGTATCTAGATTTTGATTGGACACTTATAATGAAACAGCGAATCAAAACTCGGTTTACATTTTTTTATTCAAGGGAGAAAACTCGGTCTTGATCGGTCTTGGATATATCCCGGTATTAGTACCGGACATAAGGTCCGGAACTCCGAAAAAAAATATCGGACCGGCCTGATTTTTGCCGGACATGTCCGACGGTCCGGCAACTTTCGCGAAGCCTGATGTTTTTAATTTAGTTTTATTAGTATGACCAACACATGGACACTGATTAAAGTTTTTTCTAAAAGATGTGTCATTCTTGAGTCTATTTAACCTGCATACATTTGTTAAATAAAAAAATAGGTAAAGAAAGCAATGATCGCTTATTACAGAGCCTTTGTAAAAATGAAAACAAAAGCATAGATAATTTCTACAAAAACTCCTTTCATATGGAAAAATAGTTCCCAAAAATATGCAATGAAAGTTGAATCTCAAGCAAAAATGCAGTGACACGAAAAAAATTAAAAATGACAAATGTATATGAATATAGATGTCTATCTTTCCTGCTTTTGGGGCCCTATGACTTTGTGTTGGTGCACTGTAAAAGAAAAAAAAAGAAAAAATCTACAGAAAAGAATAAAAGTACAAATGTAATAATGAAAGGCGGATTCCTATTAGTGTCAATTAGCGTCCGTAATCCTTAAAAGAGTTTGTCAAGAAAAACCTTGAAATGAGATGTTTTTTCTCAACTGCAGGGCAAAGTTTGATGAACTTTATATTAATAGCTCAAAATAGAAATGATGTCAAATGACTTCTTGTCCTGATCCTTTGATGTAGAAAAACTAAAATCTCTATGGTTGTCCAAAAGAGTTGAAAGTAAAAACAATTTATTGTGACAAATGCATGTTAGAAGCTCATATTGTAAGGTAAACATCAGATCTGATGATGTGAGTTTCCTTCTAGTGGTTCTGGCATGAAATGAGTTATCTATTTCCAGTGGTTCTGAACTTATAATGCCCAAAGGAATAGTATGATACGGTAGTTTGTTCAAAACATCACACATATAATGTACAAATGCTAGGAAATGTTTTAAAGAAGTTCATGCTTAAGTGTACATGCAATTTTGTAAAAAACTTTCTGAATAAAATAAAATTTAGAACAGCAATGTATATTTAAATGATATGTTTTTAGAGTTTATATAGAATTATTGCAAATCAGTCCCAACTAAATTACACTGACAAAGACTGGTGTGATTTATCCAGAGTAATATTGATAGTTATTAACCCATATTCTTATGCAAGAAAATACTCAGAAATTGAAATTTGGTACAGAAAGTGTACTGTAATGATATTTTTGTTTAGAAATTTTGCTTTCTTCCTGAAAAGAACAATTTTCATCAATGACATGAACTGTCATGCAATGCCAGTCTTCCCATAGTTCCTCCTATGAATGGTTTACTGATCATGCTCTCCAGATAACATGTAATAACAACAGGTGTATTAAAGAACCTGACACAGTCTAGTTACCTTGACCTTGATACTAGAAAATCCCGGGGTTAATTGTTTATGCTAGTAAATTGTAGTTGGGACAAGTGATAACAAATGTTTGTATACAAAGATATAAAATATCTTTGAATTCTGATAGAACATTTTGCTCAGGAACCAATTGATATTCTAAAGGTCTCAGTAGGTCTGGTATATTAATACTCCGGCAAACAGTAAAATTAATGTTGTATGGGTGATGTTTTATTCACATGCTGAATAGTGAAACTTTGGAATTATGAATGTTTTTGGTTTTCCCTGAACAATCTAACTTTTACAGTTAGCACAACAGGTTGACTAAATTCATTTTGAATAAAGTAAAATTTTGTTTTTTAATCTGGGGGATTAGCTTGAAAACCCCATATTTGCTTTGAGTTCCAGATTACATCTATTCATTAGGCAAGGATACAGCATTGAAAAACATTGTAAACAATTTAACATCAATTTCAAGTCAGACAATATGATAAAATGTTGTTAAAGTCTGCATTTCTTCATTTTACTTTTATCATTAAACTTTTTTTTGCCATAAAAAGAGAGAAAAAAAGATTAACACTGTGTGTCAATATTTGTACAGAATTTGAGAAACCTCTATATAGTCTTGATAGATCCAATGGTGTCTCTTTTATGCAAATGACTTGGAACATGTTCCAGATTCATAAATAAATTCAATCAAGCATACTTCAAGAAAAATGTACATGGCTGTTTTATATTTTAATTTTTTATATCAATTATTTTGCATGATACATTGTGTTTATCATACTTTGAATTGAAAGGCAAGAATTTGATATGAAAGTCAATCTTTGTAGATATTTTATTCGTTTTTGATTGTTTCTGTTTGTCCATTCTTGTTGATCATTTATGCATTAAAGATGCAGGACTTTGGATGGGGTAAAAACTCAGCACAGTATAAAGTATTTAAGTTGGATTTATAATGTTGAATTTGACACAAACCTTCTTTGCCTATCTTTAGGAAATCAATAACAAAGAATGGTCTTCGGGTGGGTACTGTTTGCATAAGTAATTGCTAAAATCCTTCCAAAAAGGTGGACATTTTGGGCTGTGAGTAAAAATAAACGAGCGTCTGACAAATCACCTATTTTTAACTGCTGCACATAATTATATTATTTTTATGACACTAGGAATGTTCCTGAAAGTTAAGCTAATATTTGATGTGTTTTACTGGAAAGATAATGCCTGGTGTAACTAGAAATAAGAATAAACATTAAATGAGCTGCGTCATGACAAAACCAACATAATGGTTTGCGCCCAGCATGGGTCTAGACCAGCCTGCGCATCCTCGCAGTCTGGTCAGGATCCATGCTATTTGCTATCAGTTTCTCTACTTGTAATACTAAATAGGGTTTGTAAGCGAACAGCATGGATCCTGATCAGACTGCATGGATGGGCAGGCTGGTCTGGATCTATGCTGGTCGCAAATGCACCATGTTGGTTTTGTCGTGCCACGGCTCAAATATCCAAAATATGATTAATGTAATCTTTATATAACATTCATCACCTTAGTTGTTCTGCCCAGGTTGATTTAGGGCCTCCTAAGTTTTTTGGATATTTCTTTTGAAATTAAATGAAAAGAGAGTATTGTAATGGTTTTAAATCTTACAGAATTAGGTATTTGAAGTATGCAAATCATTTCATGTAAACAAACTATAAACATCTTTAAAACAAGGAACAAACTATGGAGGAAAAAAACTGCTTGAGTAACTTTTATTTAGGAAGTATAAATCATTTCTTTGACATATAATACTTCTATATATTTTAGTGCCTATAGTCAGTTTGAAAAGTTATAGACATAAATACCTTTTGATATTTTCCTTGTAGATTAATTTTACAAACTCTACTTTATTCAAATTCATGTGAAATTTATTGAAAAGTGATTAACATGGTATGTATAATTTTCTTCTTTGCTTTTATTTAATTTAATTTTGCAGCACTTGTGACTAGGACATATGAATTTAAGGGATGTAAACATTGTAATATTTCTACTAAGACCTCCAGATCCATGCTTTTTTTTGTAAAAGTTCAAATCCCTGAGTATTTGATATTATGATATAAAATATGATTAAACATCAAATACTGGTCAATCTTAGGATCTTAAGTTTAACTTTCTTTTGTTAAGTAAAATTAATCAACATTTGACTGAACTGCCAACCCTCATGAAAAACTTAATATGCAAAACACCTTTTGGAATATTCGTTTCCCCTTTTTATAGGCCCGTTTGAAAAACGGGACGTATTATGGGAACGCCCCTGGCGGTCGGGCGTATGGGCGGGCGGGCGGCGTCCAATTTTGTCCTGAGCATATCTCCTACATGTATGGAGGGATTTAAATGAAACTTCATAAAAATGTTCACCACTATGAGGAGCAGTGTCGCGCACATGAACCAGGTCTCTAGGTCAAACAGGTCAAGGTCACACTTAGAGCTCATTGAAAAATGCTTGTCCGGAGCAAAACTTCCACATGTATAGAGGGATTTCAATATCACTTGGCACAAATGTTCACCATTGTGAGGCGGAGTGTCGCGCGCAAGATTCAGGTCCTTGGCGCCAAGGTCAAGGTCACACAAAGAGGTAAAAGTTCAGATAAAAATATGAAGATGTGTATATGGACCATTTAGTCATCATTTATTCAGGGATTGTAACACAAATGGTTCATTATCAAGACTATGGCTGTGATACATATAATTTAGGTCAATATATACAAGGTCAAGGTCACTAAAGATGGTGAAATATCAAGATTTTGTCCGGAGCATATCTCCTACACGCATGGAGGGATTTTAATGAAATTTCATAGAAATGTTCACCATTATGAGAAGCCATGTCACGCACATGAACTAGGTCTCTAGGTCAAAGGTCAAGGTCACACTTAGAGCTCATTGAAAAACGCTTGTCCGGAGCAAAACTTCCACATGCATAGAGGGATTTCAATATAACGTTGCACAAATGTTCACCATTGTGAGGCGGAGTGTCGCGCACCAAAATTCAGGTCCCTGCACAGCAAGGTCAAGGTCACACATAGAGGTCAAAGTTTAGATAAAAATATGAAGATGTGTATAAAGACGATTTAATCATCATTTATTGAGGGATTGTAACACAAATGGTCATTATCATGACTACGGCTGTGACACATGTACTTTAGGTCAATATATGCAAGGTCAAGGTCACTAAAGATGGTGAAATAATCCAGATTTTGTCTGGAGCATATCTCCTACATGTATGGAAGAATTTTTATAATACTTTATGGAAATGTTCACCACCATGATATGTATTGCCCCATGCATGATCCAGGTCTCCCTGTCAAAGGTCAAGGTCACATTTAGAGCACATTGAAAAACGCTTGTCCGTAGCAAAACTTCTACATTCATAGGGGGATTTCAATATAACTTGGCACAAATGTTCACCATTGTGAGGCTGAGTATCGCACGCAAAATTCAGATCCCTGCGACCAAAGTCAAGGTTACACATAGAGGTCAAAGTTTAGATAAAAATTTGAAGATGTGTATAGGGACCATTTAGTCATCTTTTATTGAGGGATTGTAGCACAAATGGTAACTATAATGACTACAGGTGTGACACATTTAATTTATGGTTAATATATGCAAGGTCAAGGTCACTGGAGATGATTAAATATCCAGATGTTGTCCGGAGCATATTTTCTACATGCATGGAGGAATTTTAATGTACTTTATAGAATTGTTCACCACCATGAGACGTAGTGCCCTGCACATGAACCAAGTCTCTAGGTCAAAGGTGAAGGTCACGGTTAGAGCTCATAGAAAAACGCTTGTGTGGAGCAAAACTTCTACATGCACATGTATTAGTGTAAAGCATGATGTTCACAATTGTAAATTTTTTTTTTTCACATTGCTTAAATTTTCCTTTTTTATTGATCCAGTTTCTTAGAATATTTTGTAATGTAGCGTAGCAACCATTACAGAGCAAACTGAATATAGGATTAGACAAAACAATTGACCCTTACAATGCTTCTTAAGGCTTTCCCAGAACAAATAGAATATATAAGTTAGTGAGTGAAATCTTTGCCTTATTTGAGTGATGTATTTGCTTCTCAAATTCGTTCAGATACATTATGTCTTATACATAATGATGTCCTGGCATTCCCAATAGTACTGAGTAATTGGGTAAAAGCTACAAGCATCATGGAAAGATTGGAAATTGAATACTTCAGACAAATTATTTGATTTTTGGAATGCGATAAATTGCCTTCTTGTGTGTCATCAGTTCCTTTCCCATTAGCCTTGGAATAACAATGAATCTCTCTGTATGCACAAAAAATGAAGCAAAATGGGATGAAACCTTTTAAAAATGTGTAAAAAGAAATAAATATAATAGATTGTAATGATACCAATACCGCAAAATAAAACACTTGCAAGAATGAAATAAGTAATAGAAGAGCATCTAAACAGGAGGCTATCTGATTTTTACAAGGGGTGTAGCCCTAGGTATTATTCAGATTGGCTAGTGTTTTGATGTTATTTTTTCTTCTGTGTCATATTCAAGCATAAAAACGTGTTCCTTGTTGTCACAATATGAATTCCCAGAATTTAGTATGAGCCAATCAATGGACATGTTCTTGAGTGTGGGTAACTTAAAAACCAGCACTCCAGCATGTATATTTATACATTTAACTCTTGATACATTTTCAACAGAAAGGTCCCCAAACTATATTTATACCCCCGCACAACAAACTTGTAAGGGGGGTATACTGGAATCAGCTTGTCCCTCCGTCCGGCTGTCCATCCGTCCGGCCGTCCATCCGTCGGTTTTTTCTTGTCCGCCCAATAACTTAAGATTCCTTTGACCCTTAGTCTTCATATTTGGCATGGAGGTTAGTCATGATTAGTAGATGACCCCTATTGATTTGAGGTCACTAGGTCAAAGGTCAAGGTCACAGGGGCCTGACTTCAAAAAGCTTGGTCCGCCCAATAACTTAAGATTCCTTTTGACCTACAGTCTTCATATTTGCATGGAGGTAGTCATGATTATAATGACCCCTATTGTTTTGAGGTCACCAGGTCAAAGGTAAGTCACAAGGGCTTGTTGACTTCAAAAAAGCTTGTCCGCCCAATAACTTAAGATTCCTTTGACCTACAGTCTTCATATTTGGCATGGAGTTAGTCAGATGATTAGTAGATGACCCCTATTGATTTTGAGTCACCAGGTCAAAGGTCAAGGTCACAAGGCCTTGACTTCAAAAAAGCTTGTCCGCCCAATAACTTAAGATTCCTTTGACCTACAGTCGTCATATTTGGCATGGAGGTTAGTCATGATTAGTAGATGACCCCTATTGATTTTGAGGTCACCAGGTCAAAGGTCAAGGTCACAGGGGCCTTGACTTCAAAAAAGTTGTCCACCCATTAACTTAAGATTCCTTTGACCCACAGTCTTCATATTTGGCATGGAGATTAATCATGATTAGTAGATGAACCTTATTGATTTTGAGGTCACCAGGTCAAAGGTCAAGGTCACAGGGGCCTTGACTTCAAAAAGCTTGTCTGCACAATAACTTAAGATTCCTTTGACCCACAGTCTTCATATTTGGCATGGAGGCTAGTCATGATAAGTAGATGACCCCTATTGATTTTGAGGTCACCAGTTCAAAGGTCAAGGTCACAAGGGCCTTGACTTCAAAAAGCTTGTCCGCCCAATAACTTAAGATTCCTTTGACCCACAGTCTTCATATTTGACATGGAGGTTAGTCATGATTAGTAGATGACTCCTTTTGATTTTGAGGTCACCAGGTCAAAGGTCAAGGTCACAGGGTCTTTGACTTCAAAAAGTTTATCTGCCCAATAACTTTAGATTCCTTTGACCCACAGTCTTCATATTTGGCATGGTTGTTGATCATGATTAGTAGATGACCCCTTTTGATTTTGAGGTCACTGGATCAAGGTCAAGGTCATGGGGACTTTGACTTCAAAAAAGTTGTCCACCCATTAACTTAAGATTCCTTTGACCAACAGTCATCATATTTGGCATGGATGTTGAACATGACTATACGGTGACCCCTATTGATTTTGAGGTCACTGGGTCAAAGGTCAAGGTCACAGGGACCTTGACAAAAAAGAAAGCTTTTCTTCTCAATTGCTAAAGAATGTCCTGTCCGCAGTGTATTGATTTTGACATTTTCACATTTGAAGCATGTAGAATACATAACTTAGCAATGCACTGGCTCAGTAACCTCAGATTTGGCAGGGAGGTTGTCCTTGAGCTCTAAATGGCCACTGTTGATTCTGACAAAGTGGTATGCGGGGGTATTCACGCCATGATAGTGGCAGTTCTAGTTCAATATAGGAAACCACAAAATAAAAAAAAGATGTTATACTTTAAAAACCACAGAATGAAACCATGTTATAAGACATTCACAACAATAATATTACAATTTAGGATACCATAGAATAAAAAACATGCAAGAAATAATGTTATGACATAGGATAAATAAAAACATGTGATTGGACAAATAATTTAGGACACCACAAAATATGTCTTAGACAGCATAATTAACACAACACATGAAAGAATTTAGTTATAACATAGGATTTAATGAAAAACAATATGTGAATAGAAGAATACCATAGGCTACCACAAAATAGAATATGTGCATGAAAGAATAACATAGGGTTCCACAAAATAAAATATTTGCATGAAAGAATAACATAGGGTTCCACAAAATAAAATATGTGCATGAAAGAATAAGATAAGGTTCCACAATATAAAATATGTGCATGAAAGAATAAGATAAGGTTCCACAAAATAAAATATGTGCATGAAAGAATACCATAAGCTTCCACAAAATAAAGTAAGTGCATGAAATAATATAGAATATACCACAAAATAAAACAAATGCATGATATGTTATTATGCGATACCACAAAATGACACCTGTTTTAAGCAAGTTAACATGTTTTAAAATACCATAAGATAAAACCACATAATAAAGATATATGCAAGAAATAAGGAACTAACATAGGATACCACTATTAAAGTAAAACACTTGCAAGGAGCAATGTTATAACATTATTATAAGATACATGAAAATAAAACACTTTGTAAGAAAGAATGTTATCAGGAAAACTACAGGAATGTGAATGCTAACAGTTCATGACAGCAATCACAGTAGTAGATGTATACAACAAAAATTTAATTATGTATAAATGATTGTATACCACATTAAATTCAGTTGTTGATTTTCCTGTGATATGAGATACCGGGTAATTGGCTGTTGTCCAGGGTGTCACTTAAAATAAGCCCCCGAAAGATTTTGACAAAATGACAAATACTACTTAAAAGTTCAAAAGAATAAAAAACGTAAACTTGTTGTGATCTCATAACACTTGTTTTGGATATTCAATTTACTTTTATACAGGTAAGTTGAGGTAACTGAACATTTTTTTCATTTTTCTTTCAATTGATTTTTCTCAGATTTTCTTATCATACTTTTTTGTGGAAATGTGGGGTTGGGGGTGCTATGATATGATTTATTATGGAAGTGAGAGAATTTTTTGTGTTTGAAAGATATTTGTTGGAATAATGAAATTTTTTGTGTTTTAATCAGTGCTGCCAGTAGTGTAAATTTTAGATCATCGCTAAGTATAAAAATGCTCTTTATAAACTATTTTATCATGGTTTGGCAGATACTAGTTGAAGCTGGCTCTAGCCAGATATTTTCCTTTTGTTTGGGCATATGTTTCAGACTTTTGATATCTATTTTTACACATAAAAACTTGTTCATTAATTTTGATTTTAAATAAATATTTTGATTTTCATTGTTGTGTTTAGTTTTAAATTTTGTGAATTTATCTTCTGTGCATTTATTTTTGGTTTACTTTTCATAAATTTTATGGCTGATTACTTTTGGACACATCATGTCAACAAAAAAACTTAATAATATATCTATAATTATTTAGTCTTGTATTACATTGACAAAATAGTTTAGGGTAAATTTGCTACAAAAATGATTGACATGTTAGAGTGGTTTAAAAACCAGGTTCAATTTTAAACTAAAACTAGGTCAATTGGAGAACACAATCAAAGTCAATCATCAATGACTTTGTTAATGTAATTCAAGACTTAATATGGGTTATTTTTTGTTTACATGATAATCATTAGAAAGGTGCCCAGAAGAAATCGGCCCATGAAATTTACAAACGTTATGATAAAAACATATATAACTTTAAAAATTGGGAGCACAGATTGTTTCATGTTTGGGAAACTTTACCTCTGACAGTGTAAAGTGATATTTATTAATACAGATTTAGATATATATATATCAACCGATTTATTTTTTTGAGTGAATCATTTATTATTGTTTTATGACATATAAGCAATAGGTTATTGACCTTTCAGTGGTGAGATATGGCAGGATTTTAATATTGTGGAACCTTTACCCTGTTCAGTATCTATCTTGCCTTGATCTTAATGATTTTTAAACTACAAAAGAAATGTTGGGAATATTTTTACATTTTAAACTTTAAAAATTATCATTATATTGAGATTAATTTATATCTCACATGAGCACAATGTGAACCAATTCTGTCTGTCATTGTGCATGGTGTGCTTTGCATTCACCATTTTGGCTGGTTATTAACCAAATTTCACTGGAATGATCTTTAGGTGGTCCCTTATAAAAGTTGTTCAAATGTTTTCAGTCAGTTGCATTAAGAAGGTCACAAAAAGGGATGACTTCCTGTTTGGAAGTACAAGACCCAATCTTTGATATGTGGGATATAACCTGAATTAACATCATCAAGAGGTCTTCTTCAAAAATTGCTCATCTAGTAGATGACACATTGATTTTAAGGTCACCAATCAAAGGTCACCAAGGCCTTGATCACTAAAAATAACTATTGGAAGATTTACCCAACAGTCATAAGAGTTGGACTTCATAATAAGTAACATGTATTATATTTTGAGGTCAATTAGTCAAAGGTCATTATAGCATTGATCATTAAAACTTGAGAATGCTTTGGCCTACTGTCTTCAGCTTTGTTACTGAGGTCAGTCATGAGGAGCACACTCATGATCCCTTTAGATTTTTTGGTCTGTTTTTCAAAGGTCAAGGTCACTATAACCTCGATTCTTTACACATACACTGACCCATAACTTTAAAAGATTTGGTCTACACAGGGGAAAACTGTTAAAAAAAACTAGCTTTTCTTTCCCTCTTGCAGGTGTTGTTTATATAATGGGACAGAGTAAAATTTTTTTTAAAAGGGGAAAAGTAGCAGCCCTCTTAACCCTTCTGGCCAATAGTTGACCATTAAACTTTAGAAAGCCATTTTGCAACTAATACCATTCTGTCCTCGGGTGCATGGCTTGGGGAAACTGACCTCTTTGTTTGAAGATTTCTATTTCCCATCTGGAAATATGCCACTTTAGGTAGACTATATATTATTCTAGACTTATTTAAACTTCAGTTGACCTTTTACAGAAAGGTATTAATTGGATTGTATTTCTAGGATTGTTCAGGAGCTATTTCTAGAATAAAATAAATTATATACTGTTATTGGCGACGCCGGTGAGCGGCGTCGTCTTATATGGAATGCTTTTTATTTTTGCCTATGGAAGGAGCTGTTATTATTAGCAGTTAATTTCATGTTGAGTTAATTAGATTTATTTTGATTCGTAAAAATCAAGTAAATAAATATGTTGTTATATTTTGTATTTAATAACTTTATATAAAAAAGCATGTGCATTGTGATATTATTTTCACGAAATTGCAGGCTCAGTTTAACAGCTTGTCCCTTAGTTTTATTGACAATACTAAAACCCGGATTTCGAATATCGTTGTGGTCTACATTGATGCTGTATCCGTTTCGTTCATTCATTTATATATTTTCAAAATTTTCTTACAAGAAGAAAGTTCACCTGCAAATTGAGTATAAGGATAGGTACTGGACTGTTGTTAACGATTATCCTATTGATTTTATCCATATTACGTTGATCTGTTTGCACAGAATTGTTGTTTTTACAAAGTGTACCAGTATCCGGATGTTGAAAGCTATCCGATTTTCTGCAATAACTGCTGTCACATGGTCATCTATTTTTTTATGAATACTTTACCCATTAATTTGCATGGCTTAATAAAACTGACTGAGCCTGCAACATTTCGTCGTTTTAATGTTCAGGGTGTTCTTTTGGGTTTCAGGTTTTTTTTATTTTAAGGGGAAGTAACTCATGTTTACTAAATTATTTGTTCTTTTCTGTCTACTCTATCTTTAGTATTACTTACTAATTTTTGTTTTTATAAATTTTACCAGTTGTAAGGTCATCAAAAGCAGAGAGGCCCTGATAAGTGAATATTGATATATATTTTTACTGGCTTGATATACCCTAGGCCAGATTTTTTCTAGTTTGTTCAGTTGGTACATACCTAATAGGTATTCTGCTAGAGGCATCTTCTAATCACTATGTGAAATTATTATTTTCTATGTGTTTTGTATATGAATTGTTACTAAAATAACCTTTGGTAAAAAATGAAAGGTAGAATATTTAAGCTATACAAATAGTAGGTGCTCATTTTAAAACACTTGATTACATTATATGCAGTTAGTTATACATTGTATAGTAAAGTCTAATGGAAGGTTAAAAGAGGGACAGTATTTGTTACTGTAAGAGATATGCATTTAATGTTAAGACACTAACACAACTTAATCTGTATCACATGATATAGACTATTTAGTATTTGAGATTTTTTTTAACTTTTATACTATACAATATCATGTACATTACAGTATAGTTTTCTTTCTACAAGATTATGAATTCCTGTTAATAGGATGTTATATTTATTTTTAATGGAAACCTGAAGAATTATTAATGTAATATGAATACAAGTGTATCATAGTATATGGATATAATGTGTATTTCTGTTATTTAAAGACTTACAGTTATGATGGATGATACTTGCATTTAAATTTATAAATGATAATAACATGTATTGATCAGTCTACAGGTTAAAGTTGTTTATACCCAGTGTTAGCTGGCTAATAATAGTATCTATAACAGAGTTTATATATATTCTACTAGATTTTGAATTCCATCCATTAGTACCAATGTTAATGTTAGGATTTCATATTTATTTTAAAGAAACTGGGAATTATTAATGTTATGTGCATACATGTATATCTTAGTAATTGATATGATGAGACTTATAATATTTCTGAATTTAAAATATGTTACAGTTATGTCATTATTATTAAAGGGATGAGACTTTTCATTTAAAGTTATAAATGATAATACATGTATTGATTGAAAATGTCCTGAAACTGGGATCAAGCAATATAATTGATAAAGTCTCAAAAATCATATTTTGAATGGTTATTCTAATTTTTTTCTAACATGTGCAATAGATTGAAAAGGACAGCTTCTGTCTTATCTATTTGTAATGGAGGGACACCGGTTCTCAATTTCCAAGCTTAGGTCTCCTGAGTCAACCCGACAACAGACTTTTCATAGAGTAGATTTTATTTGCCCTTAAATAAATTTGTACACTAAATTTTATAGCGGGTGATTTTTGCCACATGAAAACCAACAAAGTACAAAAAAAGTAACAGGGCGCCAGACACAAAGTGGTGTGCTTGTTTGCATTTTCGTGTTTTCGCCCAGTGCCCTTGATGCAAAATACAAATCAGCCTTCATAAAATTTCTTATCATAGAAAAAAAGGTTAGTTTTTTATCCGTACAAAAAAAATAGATATTGTACATGTATTAGCACAGTTATGTTCACTTTCAAATTGACCTGTTATAAATAATGGCACAACCAATAGTTTACTGTCTAAGCCCTTTTTTAGTAAAAATAATTATACATAATAAATAAATTGTTATTTTAATTTAGACTATGAGTATGTAAGGTTTTTATTTCTTATTTATTAATTAAGAATTAATTATCTGTTAATTTAAAAATCTAAATATCTGTCACGGTTTAGAACTGTTCACTATTTAGGCCAGAAAATGTGTAAGCGGCCAGATAGTTCAATCGCTTACAGCCGCGGTACATTATTCTGTGGGTCACAGGTTTGTGTTCTGGTCAAGCTGAAAGTTTTTCTCATCCAGTGACTGCATATAACCATGAGTTTAAATTCACTATGCTCTGTAAACATCAAGAAGTTCAAGGACATAAACCAATAGTGGGGAAATATGTTGTGGTTTAGAACTATTTCATTATTAAAGAGAAAATGTCTAGCCGCCGGATAGCTCAGTTGGTCTTCTGAAAGTCATGGGTTCGAGTCATGGTCAGGCAGTTTAAGTCAGGGTTTAGAAGTGGTTTTTCAACTGACACATGTTTGATTCATTTAATAGATTGTATTTTATTTGAAATGGACAAAGGCAGTATTGCATGATACTTTTAGATCTACAAAAAGCATTTGATACAGTTGATCACACTATACTGCACATGAAGAAGTTCTTTTTCTTCTTCTTCATGGAAACTTCAAAAGCATCTGCCATATGTAATGACATTCTTACATGGTTCAAGTCTTATCCCTGATAGCAGCTGGTTGATGTGGCTGGTACTCCTACTACTGCTCTGAGTACCTATGGTGTCCCCCTGATGTTCATTTTAGGTCCTCTTTTATGTCTACATGTAATATATGTCAATGACATGTCTGCAACCTGAGCAATAAGCTTTTATTATATGCACAGGCACAAGTATCAGACCTGGGAAGAAAAAATATGACCAGATTGATAAAAAAACTTGTGTTCATCTTAAAATTGTCACAAACCAAAAAAATGTAAATAATGACCCCCTTTAAAAATATACTTTAAGTTAATAGTATATTTTTAAAGGGGGTCATTATTTACATTTTTTAGCTCACCTTGCACAAAGTGCAGGTGAGCTTTTAGGATGGCCAACCAAATGGCGTCCGTCGTCTGTCGTCCGTCCACATTTTAAATATTCTAAGGACATCTTCTATGATACCGCAAGGCCAATGTTAATGAAACTTGGCAGGAATACTCTTTGTATGAAAGCTCTATCAAGATTGTTCAAAGAATTCCATTTCATGCAGAACTCTGGTTGCCATGGCAACCCGAAAGAAAAATCTTTAAATATCTTCTTTTAAAGAACCGTAAGAGCTAGAGCTTCGATATTTGGCATGAAACATCTTCTAATGAGTGTCTACCAAGTTTGTTCAAATAAAAGCCCTAGTGTCAAAATGGGCCCCGCCCCAGGGGGTCATTGATTTTCCCTATATGCATATAGTAAAAACTTAAAAAATCTTCTTTTAAAGAACCCAAAAGCTAGAGCTAAGATATTTGGCATGAAACATCTTCTAATGAGTGTCTACCAAGTTTGTTCAAATTAAAAGCCCTGAGGTCAAAATTGGCCCTGCCCCAGGGGTCATAGATTTTCCCTATATGCATATAGTAAAACTTTAAAAAATCTTCTTTTTAAAGAACCCAAAGAGCTAGAGCTAAGATATTTGACATGAAATATCTTCTAGTGAGTGTCTACCAAGTTTGTTCAAATTAAAAGCCCTGGGGTCAAAAATTGGCCCCGCCCCAGGGGGGGTCATTGATTTTCCCTATATGCATATAGTAAAAACTTAAAAAAATCTTCTTTTAAAGAACCGTAAGAGCTAGAGCTTAGATATTTGACATGAAACATCTTCTAGTGAATGTCTACCAAGTTTTGTTCAAATAAAAGCCCTTGGGTCAAAATTGGCCCCCATCCCAGGGGGTCATTGATTTTCCCTATATGCATATAGTAAAAACTTAAAAAATCTTCTTTTAAAGAACTCAAAGAGCTAGAGCTAAGATATTTAGCATGAAAACATGTTCTAATGGGTGTCTACCAAGTATGTTCAAATAAAAGCCCTGGGGTCAAAACTGGCCCAGCCCCGGGGGTCATTGATTTTCCTTATATGTGTATAGCAAAAACTTAAAAAAATCTGCTTTGAAAAAAAAACCCCAAATAAGCTTTGAGTTAGGGGAATATTTTCCCCATGAAAACAAATCTTTTAAGTAAAATCTTTCAAACAAAGTTGTTTTCAAATTAAAAAACCCCCGGGGGAAAAAATAGGCCCCCCGGGCCCAGGGTGGGTTTCATTGTTTAAAACCCTATTATGTGGTTATAAAAGTAAAAACTTTTTGGTTAAAAAATCTTCTTTTTTAAAAAAAACCCCCAAATGAGGCTAGAACTTAGATGAATGTTTAGGGCCATGAAAAACAATTCTTTCCTAATGGGTTGTCTACCAAAAAGTCTGTTTTCCCAAAAAAAAGGGCCCTTTTTTGGGGGAAAAATTTGGCCGGGGGGGGGCGGGGCCTTTATACAGCTGTGAGCGACCTCAGGCCAATCAAAGTTCCCTCTTTTTTTTTTGGGTTTTTTTTGAACTTTTTTAAAAAAAAATTTTGAAACACCATTTTTTTTCCCAACCCGGGGCCCCAATACTTTTTCTTCCCGGGTTTCCAAATTTACTCTCCCGGGTGTTTTTAATAATGACTAAGTATCCCTTTGTATCTGGTAAAAAAAACTTTTTAAGAAAAAGAAATTTGACAAATTAAATTTTCTTTGCTTTGGGGCCAAGCCCAGGGGGGGCCCCTTTTCCTTTTTTTTAAAAATTTTAAACCCAAAAACCGGGGCCCAAAACCCCCTCCGGGGTAAACATAAAAAGGGTTACTCAAAAGTAACATTTTTTTGGGGAAAGTTTTTAGGGGGGAAAACCCTGGATCAAATTTTTTTTGGCCCCGTCCCCCTTTTTGTTTGTTTTTGAAATCAATCCCCTTTTCTTGTTTTAACTTATTATTTTTACATAAATTTTAAATTTTGAAATTTTTACCCCCGTCACAAATGACAGGAGC